>NC_056731.1:496046408-496251408 GCF_019279795.1 Protopterus annectens | reverse complement strand
TGATACTATTAACTAATTACAAATATTACTAAGTACTCAAAGGACAGGCTGTAAGGGCAGCCAGAATGTGCTTCAACAGAGACTTTTAACAAAACAAACTTAATAACATCACAGGGATGTTTGTAGATAGAGGCTACCTGCACAACTTGTTGCTGAAAATAGGGAAGGAGATTACACAAGGCTGGAGGACAAAATTCAAAGCATTATTAGGAACAGAGTTGTACATAGGAGACACTTTCAGGAAAAATAATAAATATAGGGAGTCTACTAACTTTCAACAACTCTTTGGTAATCAAATTTACTGACAGTAGTAAACAAACTTGGGTCATTGTTGAGAACAACTGGAATATTCTAAACAATTGATGTAGAAAATGTCAAAGTATTGGGTGAAAAACCCTTATTTACATACAAGAAGGAGAA
Source organism: Protopterus annectens (assembly GCF_019279795.1). Classification (NCBI taxonomy): domain Eukaryota; kingdom Metazoa; phylum Chordata; order Ceratodontiformes; family Protopteridae; genus Protopterus; species Protopterus annectens. Next base: position 496,250,988 of record NC_056731.1, on the reverse strand, counting down.
ACTTAAAGGGTTTGTTCAAAAAGGGTTGAAAAATGTTCCAACAACCTTTTGACAATAGTCACTCCCAGCTATGGTGCCTGCATTCAGTGCCCATACATCCTGGAAAAAGATGTTCTAGAACTTGACTGTTTGGATTTCAACAGGTTGCACCTGGAAAATTGTGGTACAAAAGGGGTAATACACACTGCAGTTTTCTCTACATGTAAACATTTCTGTAGAAGGGAAAACAGAAAGGCAGATGTGAAAGAGAATTTATGAGCATACAGGAAAACATGAGAAATTCCCTATATAGCCATACCGTATACTGTGAAAACTTCACAAAATTCAAGTTTGGAATTTTAGAAATTGTTCCACACAATGAAATGGGAGGACAATGGGAAGTGCTTTTGGAATATAGGAAGTTAATGTGGCAGTTAAAGCTTGATACTTCTAGTTACATGGTTTTAAATGAACAGATATCTGTAGTCCCAGCACTCAAATTAAATGCACTGAAGTTGTATAGAAAGAAATGTTTTACATCTGTTTAAAACATATTTAAATTTGCATTTATTACTTGCTCTGATACATAGTAATATGAAGTGATATTCATTTCATACATAAGTTTATTTCAAATATTATTTAAATGTAAACTTCTGGTTCTACTAAATGTTTTTATTATTATTGTTTTTAAATTGCTACTCATAGTTTTCACTTAGAACTTGTATAATGCAGTCTTGAGAGATAATAAAGTTTAATTAAGTTTATTATGGTGATTTAATGCAATTCATTATTTTTAACACATGACCAAATTTTTTTTTATTATAAAAGTGTTTTTAAAACTAATTATGGGGTTCTGATGAAGTCATGGCATTAAGAAGATAAAAGCTTTTAACCCCTTTGACTGAATAAACTATTTTGGATTTTATCTGTTGGCTTTATTATTTGAACTGTTCCGGAGATTGTGAATGTTATTGGACGCATTTCCGACCAAGATTTTACACTAGTTGAGTTGCTTTACTGATTATAAGTTTTGGTTTAGCTGCAAGGACAGACACAGTTTTTTACTGTTTATTTTGTTTCTGAATATATTGTCTGATTATTAAAAATTTGAATAAACTTAAGTTTACATGAAGTTGTTTGAGGATAGTTTTTTCTATCTAGGTTGTGTCATTTACCCATTTTCCTTTAGACTTGGATAGAATTTGTCTGATTTGTTAGTTTCTAGTTATTTTGCTTATTGTCATTCTGTTCAGCTTACTTCTCAAATATTTCTAGGCATCACTGCTTCTGCTGCCTAGTCACACTGTGAGGTAATTTTTTTCGGGATTTGATGCTATTAATAATGCACCTTTTGCTGTTCGGGAGAACTTTTTTGTGATACAGATGGAGTAGTTTATGTTATGAACTTGTAATTTATTTTATATTGGGGAAACAAGGAAAAAACAGGATTAGGTTACCTGGATACTTGAGTGATATTAAATTAGGTAAAACTGAGACTCTATTTAAGGGAACATTCTAACAAGCAATAATAAAGATTATAGGCAGTTGTCAACCTATGTTTCTTTATACATTATAATGAAACCTCTTCTTTCTCATTTATTCTCTAATGTATTATTTCAAAAGAAAAACATACATATTTAAATTCTGACGCTATGAAACCCAATGAGTTAAATAAGGAAATTATTTTAACTACTTAATTTGATTTTCTTAACTGATTTTAATTAATTGTTAATTGTTCTATACAAGTATATTTTTTCTAGTGCTGAATCAATTACTTGAAGCTTTGTTAAGCTGATGTGCTAGAAGTGATTCACTATGTGTTACTAAATTCATCCTTTTACTGCCTTGATTTATATTTTCATTTCTTTTTTTTGTTGTTTTTATATTGATAAACAAATAAATTATGATCATTTGCTTTTAGCTACATAGAAAATCAAGACAATTTTATTTTATTATTTTGAAACAAGCCAAAAGTATTTAAAATTATGTTATTACATTTTTATTTTATTTTATTGTGCTGTTGTTTCCCGGATTTGTCTGACTGGTGACAAAAACTCTTTTCAGTGGAGGTCAGAAGAGAAAAGCCCCAACACAATAGAAACATTTTTAAACAGATATTCAGTAATTTACATAAAGAGACAATAAGTAATATACTTTAATAGTAACACTTACATTTTCTAAATAGATTACATACATATAAAAATAAAGGAAACTGTTATAGTATAAGAGATACTTACGCTTTTAGTATATGTTGAACATTGAGCATTTGAAGAGGTGCATTAGTGGGTTTCTCAATCAGATAATTGATCTTGCCAAAAAAATAGATGAATCGAATGGATAATAGATTTTGTGACTATAGAAATAGATGTGAGAGTAGGAATTTGGTGGGGCAGAAAGAAAGTGTTAGTTTTGTAATTAACATGTGGTGTATTAAGCAGATTTGGTGACAATTATATTCAGGTATTAGTGAAGACTGGTTGTGAGACATAGGATTCTGAGTGAAGAGAAATGGTTTGATGACATACCAAGTCAAATTTATCCTGGTAATGTAGAAGAACAGAGCCAATGATTTGATAGATGAAGTTCTAATTGTATTTTAAAAGGATTTCAGTGGTAGTGGGCTGTAGTTCCATACTTTAGTTAGACTAGTTGAATTTATAGAGACACCTGTAGTATTAGATGATTTTCTTACAGCGATTAGTGATTTTTGTCTAGATCATAAAATTCTACTGGGGGAGTAGTGTTGTATTACATTGTTAAGGGCCGTGCAATTTTCTGACTTATCAAGAAGTCTTTATACTCAGAGCTGGATTCAGCACTAGGCAACCTAGTCGGGTGCGTAGGGCTGAGTGCTGGCTGAGAGACTGCATAAATACTGCTATAAAAATACAGAAAGAAAGAAGTAAGAAATAAAAAAAAAAGAACGAAAACTGTTCCACTCCTACCACATAACAACCCCTCAGCTGTTCTATCTTGGTATTCAAGAAGCTTAGTTTCAGAAATCTCTCCCTTTCTCTCATTAGCTCTACATTTGACCTAATGAGAAAGAGACGTCAGTCTTCCTCCACATCAGAACAGTTTCATTATTTTTTCTATCCAGAAAGTAATTTCTGGCTGTTGTTGCAGCCATTTCACATCTCATTACAGATTTTTGGGGGGATGCTACCGTTACTTTATAAGTACTGATTTTGTGGGCAGGATCTCATTACAGTCATTCGGATCTCTTACTTTGAGATTAAACTGGATCTTATCTTTCAAGCTGCCGCCCACTGGTATATCACTTGTTTAGTGTGTGTGTGTGTGTGTGTGTGTGTGTGTGTGTGTGTGTGTGTGTGTGTGTGTGTGTGTGTGTGTGTGTGTGTGTGTGTGTGTGTGTGTGTGTGTGTGTGTGTGTGTGTGTGTATGTGTGTGTGTGTGTGCTCACACGCATGTCTGTCTGTCTGAAGGAGTCAGACCCTCAGTCCTGTGATTTTGCAAAGAGGAAACATGTTTTGGGCTGTTACCATTGGAAAAGTTATAATGCTAGTCATTGCAATTTAATTTTTCTTATTGCTCAGAATGTACACATTACAGGGACTATGCAGGAGCACTGTATTGTAAAGTGACTTTCTCAGAGTCACACAGTAAGCAAGAGTTGAAAGAAGCCATCAAAACATGTACCCCTGACTACAGGAAGAAGTTCATAAAGAACTTGCAGCCTTAATCTTCTGTATCAGTTGACAGACTGAAGTTCACTGACTACTTCATTTTCTGATATATCACTGAGAATCACAAACAGTCAATATTTCCAGTCATTAGCCTTTTATTTTTGTTTAGAAAATGCATGTTTGTTTCAATCTGGTGTTCTTTCAAGCTTTTAAGAAAATTGAATAAGTCCACCTTTTATCTGTGCCTTGACCATCTCACAGTACAGAGGACAAAAGTTCTGACTTGTTGATGAGCTGCTTCTGGTGTCAAGGCTACAGAGTTTGAATCCTTCCACCCTCATTTGTCTGCTATGTGACCTTGAGCATAGGTGCCAGAAGCTGCTGAGGACTGGGGGGGGGGGTGAAAGGGGCACTTAGTGATCTAAAAAGGGCAATTTTTTATACCTATTTACTACCACAAAGTACAGTTGTGTACACTTACCATAACTGAAGATGTTCGAGTGTATTCACTGTTGTAGTCATCACCTGTGGGTTTTCCCTGCTGTGGTAGCCCTTGGCCAGCCTGAATACCAGAGTCAATGTTTTTCTGCATCGGCTGCTGTCGCCTGTAGTCTGAAATCAGGTCATCAGTGCTATAAAGCAAGGCAGCCAACACCATTACATCAGTTTTTCTTGCCCTAACCCATCAAAAGCACAAGGAAATATAGTAGAGTGGTCTTGGTGGTTAAAGCCACCGTGAGAAGCTTATGTTCCCTTAGGGGAAGAGGATATAAGGGGGAAGGAGGGAGGGAAACCAGGACTGCAACAGTAAATACACTCGAACATCTACATTTATGGGAAGTGTACACAGCTGTACTATGTTATTTGTGTTTCACTGTTGCAGTCATCACCTGTGGGAGGATTCCCAAAGCTGAGGAGAGGGGTGGAAGCATCAGTTAGAGAACTAGGCATGGATCAGCATGCCCTGCAGAACTGCAGAGGCAAACCCTGCCCTAGGCTTAGAGAAAAGAGGTATGTGGTAATGCTTTGTAAAGGTATGGACAGAGGTCCAGGTGGCAGCTTCCAAGATGTCCCTGGTGGGAACTCCTCTGAAAAATGCTGTGGAAGTGGAGGCTGCCCAGTGGAATGGGTACGAATAAACTTAGGGGGTGGTATAAAGAACTTGCAGCCTTAATCTTCTGTATCAGTTGACAGACTGAAGTTCATTGACTACTTCATTTTCTGATATATCACTGAGAATCACAAACAGTCAATATTTCCAGTCATTAGCCTTTTATTTTTGTTTAGAAAATGCATGTTTGTTTCAATCTGGTGTTCTTTCAAGCTTTTAAGAAAATTGAATAAGTCCACCTTTTATCTGTGCCTTGACCATCTCACAGTACAGAGGACAAAAGTTCTGACTTGTTGATGAGCTGCTTCTGGTGTCAAGGCTACAGAGTTTGAATCCTTCCACCCTCATTTGTCTGCTATGTGACCTTGAGCATAGGTGCCAGAAGCTGCTGAGGACTGGGGGGGGGGGTGAAAGGGGCACTTAGTGATCTAAAAAGGGCAATTTTTTATAACTATTTACTACCACAAAGTACAGTTGTGTACACTTACCATAACTGAAGATGTTCGAGTGTATTCACTGTTGTAGTCATCACCTGTGGGTTTTCCCTGCTGTGGTAGCCCTTGGCCAGCCTGAATACCAGAGTCAATGTTTTTCTGCATCGGCTGCTGTCGCCTGTAGTCTGAAATCAGGTCATCAGTGCTATAAAGCAAGGCAGCCAACACCATTACATCAGTTTTTCTTGCCCTAACCCATCAAAAGCACAAGGAAATATAGTAGAGTGGTCTTGGTGGTTAAAGCCACCGTGAGAAGCTTATGTCCCCTTAGGGGAAGAGGATATAAGGGGGAAGGAGGGAGGGAAACCAGGACTGCAACAGTAAATACACTCGAACATCTACATTTATGGGAAGTGTACACAGCTGTACTGTTATTTGTGTTTCACTGTTGCAGTCATCACCTGTGGGAGGATTCCCAAAGCTGAGGAGAGGGGTGGAAGCATCAGTTAGAGAACTAGGCATGGATCAGCATGCCCTGCAGAACTGCAGAGGCAAACCCTGCCCTAGGCTTAGAGAAAAGAGGTATGTGGTAATGCTTTGTAAAGGTATGGACAGAGGTCCAGGTGGCAGCTTCCAAGATGTCCCTGGTGGGAACTCCTCTGAAAAATGCTGTGGAAGTGGAGGCTGCCCAGTGGAATGGGTACGAATAAACTTAGGGGGTGGTTTCCCATGTAGTCTGTAGCAGAAATGGATACAGTGTGATATCCATTTGGAAATGGTTTGCTTGGAAATGGGTTTCCCCTCCACCCCTGGAGCAAAGCTGGCAAGCAGCTGGTCTGTTTTTCTGAAGGCTTTAGTATGGCCCAGGTAGTATCTGAGCTGTCTGTGCATGTCTAGTGAGTGCAGAATTCTTTCCCCCTTATTTTAAGGGTTAGGTAAGAAGGTGGGTAGATGTATGGCCTGATTGAGGATCACATTAGATACCACCTTGGGCATAAATGAGGGGTTAGTCCTCAGGGAGATCCTGTCTGCATGGAAAATGATGAAGGGCTTAACGGCCATGAGTGCCTGAAGTTCTGAAACCCTTCTGGCTGAGCTGACAGCTAGTAGGAAAGCAATCTTCCAGGAGAGGTATCTTAATTTTGATGAAGCAGCAGGTTTGAATGGTGGTAAGGTTAGCTTTTCTAAAACATAATTCGGTTTCCAGGCTGGCGTGGGTGGCCTTCTGGGTGGTCTGATATTAGAAGCCCCTCTGAGGAATTGTTTAATTAAAGGATGTGAGAAAAGGGGCTGGTCTGTATCAAAATGAGCTGAAATGGCTGAAGCATGTATTTTAATAGAAGAGAAGGAGAGGCCACTATTGAGTAACTCAGCTAGGTAGTCCAGGATAAGAGAGATGGAAGGTTGTAAGGTACTGCCCCTCTGGGCTGGCTCCAGGCACAGAATATTTTCCATTTCCCTGCATAAGATGTTCTGGTGCTGAGCCTCCTGGCCTCTGTGATAATGTCTAGGACTTATTTGCTTAACAGGGGCCCCTTGTTTGCTTTTAAAGTATTAGCCATGCTGACAGTTTGAGAGTCTACAAGTCTGGGTGCAGCATTTCCCCTCCCACCTGGGTCAAGAGGTCTGAGATCAGGGGAAGCTGCCTGCGAGGCTGTAATGTCAGGCTGCACAGTAAGGGGTACCAATGCTGACTGGGCCATTCTGGAACAATGAGGCTGGCCCTTGGTCTCTCCTCCCTTATCTTGATCAGTACCTTGGGAATCAGAGGCAGAGGAGGGAATGCGTACACAAAGAGAGAGTTCCAGGGGAAGGTCAAGGCATTCATCTTCCATGCTAGCTGGTGATACTCCCTGGTATAGAATTTTTTCAGCTGGTGGTTGAGGTGCGAAGCAAAGAGATCCACCTTCGGAGTTCCCCACTCTTGAATGACTTGCAAAAAGATTTTTCTGTGGAGCTGCCATTTGTGAGGGTCCAGTAAGTTTCTGCTTAGGTGGTCTGCCAGGGTGTTGTTGATCCCTGGTAGGTATTGGGCAATTAGGTGTAATCCCATGGAAGAGGCTGTCAGACAGAGGGTAAGATTGGGTCCCTCCCTGTTTGTTGATATACCACATTACTGTGGTATTGTCTGTTTTGATAAGGAGAACCCCTGGCCTGAGATGAGGTTTGAAGGATGTCAGAGCTTTTTGTACTGCCATCATTTCCTTCTGATTGATGTGTAAGGGAAGGTGCTGGGCATCCCAAAAACCTTGGGTGCACCTGCCTTCTAGGTGAGCGCCCCAAGCAATGTCTGAGGCATCAGTGGTGATGGTCTGTCTGGTAGAGTGCATGATTTAGGGAAGACCCTTGTTCTTGGCACAGGCCCCTGCCCACCAGAGAAACTCAGCACTTATACAGGGGATCAGAGGGAGAGAGGTCTCCAGAGGTTGAGAGTGATGATACCAAAGGTTCTTTAGATACCACTGAAGTTTCCTCATGTGAAGCCTGGCCAGAAGAATTAGAAGGATGCAAGATGCCATGTATCCCAAGGCTTGCAGGAACTTCCTCACAGTGAGTTGACTTCTGGAAGCCAGCTGGGTAAAGCAGAGGGGCAGAAAGCTCTGCTTTTCTAGGGATAGGAAGGCCATTTGGGATGTTGTGTCCAGCAGAGCTCCCAATAAAATGATCTTCCTGGAGGGTGTTTGCTTTGATTTCTTCTCATTGATGGTGAACCCTAGAGAAGTTAGGAGGGTTTTGATAAAGATAAGGTCCTGGAGTAGCTTTTCTTTGCACCCTGCCTGAATAAGGCAGTCATCCAGATAAGGGTAAATCTGTATATTTATCTTTCTGCAAAATGCTATGGCCGAGGCTAAGCATTTGGTGAATACTCAGGGTGCAGTAGATAAGCCAAAGGGTAGCGCAGAGAACTGAAAGTGTTGCAAGCCTGCTTTGAAGCGCAGGAATTTCCTGCAGGACTCCCTTATTGGGATGTGGACATAGGCATCTTTTAGGTCTAGGGTCACTAGCCAGGCATTTTTTGTCAGCATAGGCAGCAGCTGCTGTAAAGTTAGCATATTGAATTTGGGGACCACCAAGGAGATGTTCAGAATGGATAGATCCAGGATGGGGCACCAAGTGCCCTCTTTTCTGGGAACAAGGAATAGTCTGGAATAAAAGCCCTTGCCTACTTAATCTGAGGAGACAGGTTCTACTGCCCCATGGGATATGAGAGTTCGAACCTGTTTCATTGCCTCTGCCCACTGATTTGGAGGTAAGTCTGGGTACCCTCTTGGAAATGGGAATTCATTGAAAGAGAATTTGTATCCCTGAAAAATTATCTTTAAGACCCATTGGTCCTTTGTTACAAAAAGCCAATTTTCTTTGCAGACGGAGAGCCTTCCTCCTAGCTTTTGGTGAGTGAATGGAGGGCCGAGGGGGGGAGAGGGAGTCATTGAGAGCTTTTGCCATAGAAGGATGGCTTAGAACTCCCTGCCTTTGGGGCAGAAGTGGTCCACTGTTTGGTTCTCTGCTGCCCCTGGGATAGGGGTCTGGGTGGCTTGTCCCTGCAGTGTTTACCTTGGCCTTGTCTGCTAGGTGCAGGAAAGGACCAGTGCTTCAAGGGTAAGTTCATGCTGAACCTGGGAGGTTGAACCTGAAAGAAATCTTTTGCTGTTTGCATAGATTTAGCTTTGTCTTCCATCTTTTTAAGCACCTCTTCTGCTTTTACCCCAAACAAGTAGTCCTTATCTAGGGGTGCATCAATTAATTTAGACTTGACATGATCAGGGAGAGGTTGTTCCTTCAACCATGCATGTCTCCTAATAACAGATCCTGTCATTGCTGCCCTGCTTGAGTCTTCTAGGGTGTCATATTCACAGTGTTATGAGTGCTTGGCCACTTGACAAGTAGAGTGCAGTAAATCTACTAACTCTTTCAAATTGGCCCAGTCAAGAAAGGTTGAAATCTTTTATTTTAATAGTTCCAAAGTGTATTGTTGATATTTTAACATATGGAACTGACAGCTGAGTGCTCTGATAGCTAAGGTAGCAGAGGTGTATATTTTTTTATCCCATCTGTGCAGAGCTCTGGAATTCTTGTCAGAAGGAATAGAATTCTTGGCAGAACTAGTCTTAGCTCCTTTAAGTCCCTGTGTAATGACCTCTGTACAGGTATTTGTGAGAATCCAGCACTCTGTAATGCCTGTCAGGTCAACTGGGAGCAGGTGGGAGGGTGTCAGGGGCTAAGCTGGATTCATGGAAAACATCATCCACTGCTTCTAAAATGTGGGGGGGGGGCAGGGGTCTGTGCTTGGGCAGGTCGAGAAACTCTCTTAGTCTTTTCTTAGACTGGGGGAAATCCTGAGATTCCCATTGGGAATGTTCCCTGAGGGTGCGAAGGATTTCCCCAAAGAAAAGGTCTGCTGGTGGGGAGGCAGAAGGAATGGATTCCTCTGCATCTGAATCCTCAAAAACAATAAGAGGTTGTTGTCCTTTTCAAAATCTGAATAATCAGATTCCTCAGAATCCTGTTCTGTCCTAATTTCAGGAGAAGGGTGACTTTTCCTTTTAGAAGTTGTGGCCTGACTACCCCTGATAAGGGAGATGAGATCCTCCTCCATTTTAAGCATCTGTGCTTGGGGTGGTGGAGCAGGAGTAAGGTGGTGGCTAAAGGCAGATTTTCTAGGAGTGGCCTGGCTTCTAGGCCTAAGAGTATCCATCGGTCTGAGAGAAGTAGTAGTCAGAAGAGAAGATGTCATTTTTTGTCTAGATTCAGTAGTGTGCGAGGCCTCCTTGGAAGCTGGTGCCTGTGTTGCGTCTCCGGACCCAACCGAGGCAGAGACAGCCAAAGGCTAGGAAGACAAAGAAGATTTCTGCAGCATACCAGACTCAGGAAAGGGTCTCAGTAGAGGCCTGAGTAGATATCAAATTGGGCATCAGGGGCTGCAAAAGTAACACAATGAATTTGAGAGAACTGATGACCTGCTCAGCGGTACAGTCGTCAGAAGTCTTAGACTTGAGCAGTCTGTCTCTATCTTTATCTCTACATTTTTTTCAGAATGTACATGGATTGTTGACTGATGGGGCACCATTTTGAGATGTGAAGATGGAAGATGAAAATATCTGTCTACAAAAAGAGCTCTACGGTGAATGGTTCTCACGTTAAAGGGGGCACAGAACTAGCAACAGGGGGCATCATGGTCAGGGCCTAAACAAGTGACGCAGTATGAATGGAAATCTCGGTATGAGATTTGCTTTCCACAGGCGAGACAATTGTTAACTTTTTCGCACATTAGTTAGTGCAAGAAAAAAGGATCCCCAACAGGGTACTTAGCTTTAGACATTTTCAGCTGTAATTCAAACTCTGGTAGTGACCGAACAGCACACTAGTGAACTGCTTCTGCTCGGGCTCCACAACAAGAAAGACTGATGTAATAGTGTCAGATGCCTTGCTTTATAGTTCTAATGACCTGACATCAGACTACAGGTGACAGCAGCCGACGCAGGAAAACATTGACTCTGGTATTTGGGCCAGCCGTGGGCTACCAGCAGGGATAACACACAGGTGATATGACTGCAACAGTGAAACATGAAGAACATCATAGGTTCATTTGGAGGACATTTTAAACTTAGCCAATTCCCTTTTGGTGCTTGAATTAACATTTTATGATTGGTCTTACCTATCCCATGGCTGATAATTGTATATTAGTCCTAGCGAGAATAACTGTGATCATACCATAGATAATTTGAAGGGACCCATGTAAGGGATGCAGCATTTAGGAACTGCCTCTATCCATTAGTGGCATGAGGGGCAATCCTGGAGTACATTTTCTATTACCCATCCTTAGATCCAAGTTGCATTTGAATATGGACAGATATGCTTTGTTTTATTTGTATGGATAGTCTGTTCTGGAACAGTGGTAGCCTCTGTGATATATATCCATCTCTCCACAACATTCAATTTAGATACCTGGACTGAGTATTTCTAGTGCCATTTGACTTGCTGATGTTCAGTAGGTCCATCTGTATTAGGTCAGAGGATGCCTTGTATGTCAAGACATGTCAAGTGTAAGCACTCTGTAGGATACTGAGTATAGTAATAAATCTTTAAGGTGGTCCATGCAAGACCTATTCTTTAGTACTTGTATCCTTTTAGTAAGGTATCTCTGAAGGTATTCCAATTGTTGCATGGGGCTGGACAGATACCTGCCATAGTGGGCATCATACAAAATAATTGACCTAATGAGAGCTTTGTAAAGGGGGACAACAACATCTCTAGATCTAGTCACAATCAATTTGTTCATAAGCTGTGCAATATAAAAAGGCTTTCTTATGACTCTAGGCACATGTTGGTCAAAAGTTAGGTCTCTGTACACAGAAATTCCCGAATGCCAAACAATTGGGTCAGTTCTCAGAGGGCATTGTCATGATTTTGACACCAGTTATTATTTGGGACAAACCTTCCTGCATGATGGGCAAGTAATTTGGGGATTCAATAACTGCTCCTAGCTTGTAGTCATCTCAAACATAGCTGGCCAAAGCCCTTTGGTATTTCCTTTTACTTTTGAGATGTATATGCCAAACAGAAAACGTCTCAGGACTGAACCCTGGGGGACTACATTGGTGACTGGACTCTTCCCCTATTTTGATCTCCTGCATCCTGTGAGCAAGTTGGCAATCCAGCTAGTGATGCAAGTGTTTGCTCCTACAGTATTCATCTTTTGGACTACACCTGAGTAGGGAACTGTGTCAAAAGGCTTGGCCAGGTCAAGGTAATGTGTTGTGAACTGTTTTACCTTCATCCATTGCTTTGGTAACAAGAGTAAAGCTTAACATTTGTCCATGATTTTGAGCTTTTCATACTTTCCTCTGGACTGTTTACAAACACATTTATAGGGCCATGCATGCATGTATGCATTCTTTGATCCACCTTCTTGATTGTATTAAATTATATTCCTTGTATAATACAGCACCAGTTGTTAGGATGTGTTTTAAATTTGTAGTTTTGAACAGTCTTCTAGTAAGCAATGAAACAAAATGTATGAACCAATAATGACAAAACTACCCATTTCAGAAAACTTCAACCATAAACGGCCACTCAAAGTTCTGTCATTACAATCCACCAATATCAGTAAATATGCAAAATATCTGCAGACGTAAGCCATCTAAATAATTCCATATTAAAGGTAGCTAGGAACCAACTTTATATTTCATTGTTTCATCTACAAATAAAGTGGCTGCTGCCCTTGAAGAATAAATTGTCTATGTTACATTAAAAAAATGATAAGCTAGTAATATTGCAATAGGGAATGGATGGCAAACTGATAACAGGATCATAGTTACTAGGTAACTCCTCCAAAGGAGAACATTCACAGGACTGCAGCATCCACTCCCTTTAAAGTACAACACAGTACAGTATCAGCGATTCATCTGCATACTGTGGGAGTAGAACCCACAGCCTTCTGCATCAAAAGTAAGGCTACTATTTGTGCTCCTAACAATGCAAACAGACTTGGAATAAGCAGCACTGAACTTCTCTTGCCCTGAAGCTCTCAGCTCCTTGTAATTTTTTTTATTTATTTAACGTTTGTTTACCAGGAAAGACCAACTTGGAACAAAGCCAATTTTCAGCAGAGGCCCAGGGAGAAATACTCCACATGAATGTCTTTGTAACATGGGAGGAAACACACACAAATGCAGGGAGGACATACAGACTCTGCACAGAGGGCACCATCCACTTGACACAACTAAATCTCTCAATTTCACAACAGAAGAAATCAGGAAAAAGCCAAAATGTATTTGGGGGAGGCAAAGACCCAAAACCAGGGACACATTTTAAATATTGCTTGTATAATCTTAGAAAGTTACTAAAATAGTGTTTTTCCTAAAAAGATAGGAAGACTGGAACTTAAAGGGCTATTATTATTTAGTAAATTCCATTCTCACTGATTTGCCAGAAAACCACAAATTTTAACAGGAACAGACCAAAAGTATGAGCCAAATATTCTGTGAAAATCTAAACAGTTGAGAGCTCTGGACTCAACCTCCTGAATCACAAGTGGTGGTACAGGTAAAGAATGTAGGCTGTTATACTTAAGGTACAGGGTTTGAGCATGAGTAATTCTAACTACCAGGTATAGGTAAGTAGGGCATTACACACACACACACGCGCACACACACACACACACACACACACACACACACACACACACACACACACACACACACACACACACAATGGGAAAAAAACTTGCAGGGAATCACCTGCAGTGTCTTAGTTTATGCATGTTTGAAATCTTATTTATTTATTTGACATTTGTTGACTGGGTTAGTCAAACTGGGTGGATGCCCTTCTTCAGTGCAGACCTGAGGAGAAAAGCTCCAGAACAGACTTATGAAATAATTAACAACAAAGTACAAAGAACAACATAAAAGGTAAAACAATATTAACATTCAGTAGTATTCATTACATCAGTATTCACATATAGTTACTATATTACATAGTCATATTGATATAAAATAAACTTACAACAGTACAGTAGTCCAGTATAATCAAAATAACATTAAAATCTTATATACAGTAGTATTTATTTCAGATGTAGAGCAAGAATAAAGAGCTTAATAGGAGAGTAAAGTGATAAAGCTTTTCAACATTCATTTAAATTAAGTACCAATCAATGTAGGCTGGGATTGCTAGAAAAGTTGTATCCTTTGCAGTGCTCACTTGTGCTGGAGTCAGCAATGTGCAGGCAGCAACCAGCTCATATCGGTCTGTAGTCCCATGTTACACTTAAGTGCAATGAGCCCAAATTTGCCACACATTTCTGTAAGTGGCTGCATAATGACATGCATATGAACTGGGCAGTAAAATGACGCCCTAATGAGATTAAATGTATGTAAGGTTAATAGAGCCATGATTGCCTTGACTATAAGTAAGCAACCAAGGTATGCCAAAATGGTATAATTTTATAAAGCAAGAATACTGAGAGCCACAGTGCCCATTGTGCAGTAGCAGACTGTAGCTTTTAGCTGTACCATTCCTGCTGTTATGTCTTTGTGATTCTAGTACCATCAGCATTTAAAGTAGTACTTTTTCAGTGATGATGAGATTGTTGATTACTTCAGAGTTGATTAGAAGATTGTATCGGTCTTGGCTTACTTGTGTCATCCAAACATTGAACTGATAGGAATGCATGGCCTTCCTATACCTATGGAGATCAAAGTATATGAATAGCTCTTTCAATCCTGGCCACAGTGACATCTAAGACACAACTTAGACATACTGGGTATTTCACAGGCCTCCATTTCTAGAATTCTTAATAAGTTTCTTTTTTCCTCAAATATTTTTTTATTTTCAATTAAAATAACATTTACATAATTTTTTAAATATAATTTTAAACAACTATATTTACAATAGCCTGACTTTCAGTTATATACACTGTATGTTATTAAATATAGAATTAACAGATCAGTTATCAGAGATGCAATATTGATTATTGCAGAGTGTCCAACAAAGATATAACTTTCTTCCAAGGATTATTTACCAATGGCCTGGGATAGATTCATAGTTCTTTGATTTTTATTTCCATCGATGCAGTTGTCTTCAGTAAAGTGTAGAATTCTTTCAAGGTCAGGGGTGTATTTGAATTCCACCTTCTGGTTATGCATTTCCTAGATATAGCAAGTATTGTCCATAACAAATACATATTTGTCTTATTCAGGTAGGGACCTTCATTACATTTAGTATAATCAATACTTTAGTTAAGGTAAAGGATTCATTAAATAAAGCTTGTAAAAAAATTATTGTTTCCATTCCAATATGATTTCATTTTATTACATTCATAAAAAATATGAATCCAGTCTGTTTTATTTGACTTTTCATACCTCCAGCAAAAAACATTTGTAGTAGTACTGATCTTTTTAATTCTATCTGGTGTTAAAAATGCTCTATGTAAGTATTTCCAGTTAAATATTTTCCAGTACTGTGTGTTAGAGGTGTAATTAACTGATGGTAAGATGTTTGTTTTAATTTCTTCTGTAACTGCAATGACTGACCTTTTGTTAAGAACTGCCAGTATGATGGTTTGGGAATTGTTTTATATGTTATTAACTCTTTATATAGATTTGAAATGGAATTGTTCTTTTCACAACTATTATATATAAATTCATACAGAAAACGTATTACATTTGGAATATCTTTAAATGAGGAATTATTAATTGATCTGCATAAATCTTGTACATTAGAATGCTTTGTAAGGTTAATCAGTCCTGTGTTGGAATATTGTAAGCAGTTTTTATCATATGCATATCTAAAACATTTAATTTATTTACACATTGAAACCAGCATAAGAATCCATTTTTTCCCAGAGGTTATTGTTTCCCCTATATATTTTGTGAGGAAAGTTCTTTGTGATGGTAAATGGGGTTAAAAGGTCAAACCAAAGTTTTAGATCTATGTTTGCATTGATAAGTTTCCTAAAGGAATTGATATAATTATTAATCAGTGTTGTTTTAGAAGGTTTTGTTATATTATGTTGTATACTTATACATAGTATGTACCAGGGTTTGTTTGATTTGTCTACTATTAAAATTTTTTTAACAGATTAAATTCATTTGTTAATATAGCCATTGTTAATTCTTTCCAGTTGGCAAAATAATATAGCAATAACCCACGCCTGGGTGGTAATGCTACCACGGTTGGCGTGGTTTGGTCCCGAGGCGAAGCCCGAGGACCAAACAAAGCCAACTGTGGGTAAATTTAGCATTACCCACACCCAGGCGTGTTATTGCTATTATATGACATTATTTAAGAAAAGAAACTATTACTTTTCTTAAATAATGGCATAGTATACTGCCTGTTTACTGCCCTCCCGCAGATGTCTGGCATCCGCGGCAGTTCTGATGTACATCAGAGCTGTGGGCAAAAACGGAGAAAGCAAGGTCTCTGTTGCTTTTGTTTTAGTTTCGCTATGTTAAATGAGTTTAACATAGCGAGACAGTTTAAAATAAGCAACGGACATCTCCGTGCTTATTTTAAAACTGTCTCGCCATGTTAAACTCATTTAACATATAAACACTAAAAGCAACGGAGATCTTGTTTCTCCGTTGCTTTTTAAAACACTGCCGCGCTATATTAAATGGGGTTAACATAGTGAGACAGCTCTAAAATAAGCAACGGAGATCTCCGCTGCTTATTTTAAAGCTGTCTCGCTATGTTAAACCCATTTAACATAGCGAGACAGTGTTTTAAAAAAACGCGTTATACTAATGGAAAAAAGTCCGGGCGACCGGACCTTTTTCCATTAGTATAACTCGATTTACAACGGGCACGCTGGCCAATCAGCGTGCACGTTTTGGGGGGATCATGGTATAATTTGGGTTTATCCAGTCTATTGTAGTTTTAAGCACAGATGCTTTATATAGGTTTCTATTTCTGGGAAGTTCAATCCTCCTTGTTTCCAGGATCTAATGTGATGAGTTAGAGCTACTCTATTCTTTTTGGGATACCATAAAAAATTTATTAAACATGAGTTTATTTCTTTAAGAATGCATCTTTCAGGAATTAACAGTATTGCTAATGTTACATATAGTATTTTTGGTAATAAGACCATTTTTATTAATTGCAATCTGTCTTCAAAAGTTAATATAATTTTGTTCCACTTTTTTATATATATTTTTATTGTTTCAATAATGTTTTATAATTTATTAATATTGTTTAGTTTATATTTTTGCATAACATTATTCCTAAATAATTTAGCGTAAGTTCTTGTTTTCCTATGATAGATTTATCTGTAAATTGTAGTTCTTTTTTCTTATTTAAAAATAGAAATTTTGATTTTGATCTATTAAAGTGTAGACCTAAAATCTTATAAAATTTCTCCATTACTTCTTCTAGCTCTCCTAATGACTCTCTGGAGTTTGATAGGGTTAATAAAATATCATCAGCAAAAAGCATTATTTTAGATATGTACTGGTCACAGACTTCTATTCCTTTTATTCTTGGATTATTGCATATTATTTCTGAAGTATTTCTATAGCCAAAGCAAATAAAATAGGGGAAATGGGCATCCTTGTTTAGTACCTTTCATTATATGGATAGATTCTGAGGTGAAAGGACCTAATTTAATGTAGGCCAAGTTATTAATATAAATGTTTTTTAGTAATAAGATGAAGGGAGGAGGAAATTCAAATAATGCTAAAGTTTTAAATAGATATTCCCAGTTGAGGGAATCAAAGGATTTTTCTATGTCTGATATGATTACAAGTGTTTCTCTATCTTCTTTATTCACATAATCTATAAGAGTAAGTATCCTTTTAATATTAGCATGTGTGTGCCTGTTATATAAAAATCCAGTTTGATAATTATTAATTGTCTTTGAAAGTGGGATTTTCATTCTGTTATCTAGGATTGACATGAATATTTTGTAATCATTATTCAGTAATGATATAGGTCTGTATGAGGTGCAAAGGTCTGATGGTTTATTATCTTTTAGAATTTGTGTTATGAGAGAATTTTTCCATGATGGTGGTATTTTTGCTAATGACTGGACTTCTAGGAAAGTTTTATGAAAAAGGGAGATTACTATTGAAGGGAAGAGTTTGTAAATTTCCGTAATTATGCCATCTATCCCTGGAGCTTTGTTAGATTTACTTTCTTTTATCTTGTCTTTGTAGGATATAAGTTTTTGTACGTCTAGTTTTAAGTTTTCGGGGGGGGGGTTTCATATTGATAAGGTTTGTATCTAAGTTTATTTGGTTGGTATTTAAATCTTCTTTTTTGAATGTTCTATATAATGGAACCAAAATGCTTCAAGGATGTCTCCTATATCTGACACTTTTTTTCCCTTTCTTTTCATGATATATACTACTAATGTTATTTACTTTAGATTGTATTTTAATTCTTGTAGATAAGTTATGTAGATATCTGGGAGAGGTGGCTAATGAGTTTGTTTTTAATTTTTCCAAGGTTAGACAAGTTTTGTGTGTTATAATTTCATTATATTTTTTATTTAATTCCTCTATTTCTTTTTTGACTTCTGGACAATTCTGATTTTTTATAGATTTTGCTGTCAAGAGTCTAGTTTGCAAGTCTAATGATTCAGATTCCCACTCTCTGACTTTGTTTTTGTACCCGCTAAGGGTCTTACCAAATAAATATGCTTTTAATGAGTCCCAAACCATGACTCTACTGATTTCTGTTGTATTATTAATTTCAAGAAATAATTGTAGTTCTGACAACATCCAGGGTCTGAATTCTTTAACTTTCATGATATATGATAGCATTCTAGTTGAGAGGATTAAAGGTTTAAACTCTATTTGGAGCTTCATTATTAGAGAGTCATGATCTGAGAAGGGGCATGGAACTATTGAGAAGTTAAGGATTTTTGTTTGTAAATCTTGAACTACGAATAATTTGTCTATTTTGGTTTGTGTTCCAAATCTATATTCTTTATGGGAAAATAATAAGGATGTATCATCTTTTATTTTAAAAGTGTCTATTAAATGAAATGAATCAATCCATCTTTTTAAGGATTTTGAAATAGTTGCTATGCGTAAAGACTTCTTGGTGGTTTCAGAAGCTTTTAAGTTACAATTAAAGTCTCCTCCCAGTATAAGATTTTTTTTTATAATTGTTGGCAATAAAATCTAGGTGTTTTTTAACCATTCCTGCTCCAATTCCTGGGAACCACTATAGATTATCTAAGGTCCATATTCTGTTATTAAATTTAATTATAACAAATGCTAGTAGACCTTCTTTGTCTTCATATTTATAAATAACTTTTGGAGTGATTATGTTTTTCTTCCAGAGAATTGATACTCCTTTTGTTTTTGTTCTATAGGAGGATTGAGCTAAGACTGTATAGTCCTTAGGCTTCCAAATAAAGCTATCATTAGTCTTAAAATGCATTTCCTGGAGAAATACTACTTGTGCCTTATTTAGATTTAAATATTTTAGTAAGTTTGATCTTTTATTTGCATTATTTACGCCATTAGTATTTAATGATAAGAATGTTAAATCCATTTCAAGTTATTATTGGAAGAAACTTTTTGCTTCTTTTTTTTATTTTGATTATAGTAGTTATACAATATTCTCTGATAACACTGAATGTTATTTTTATGTGTGTAAACTTGGGAGTGTAATTTAATGTTCTTTCTTCTTTAAATACAAGTCGGGTAAAATTCTGGTCAGGCTTTAAAAAGTACTTCTGTAAAACATTAATTCTAAAATATCAAATACAAGTAAATATGAATTTCCCATTAAACATGGAATGAAAGTCATTCCTAATCCAATAAATAAAGATAGATCTATTGGATTATCACTCATACCTTTAACCAACAATACCAACTGAGCCCCATATGTTAAATTATTATATGGTGAATTTTCTTAAAAGAGATATGAAATTCTATAATATTCTATTATTGTTCTATAGTATTTTATATATCAGGATGGAATGTTAGCAGTGTAAACAATTATTAAGTTGACTTAGAAAATATCCAGTATTTAGTTACCCTTAAGAGATCCCAAATATGTCAGATATGTCATTTTGGATAAATTAAATGCAACATAGGAGCATACACTAAATAAGCCAACAACAAATAGATTATTACTAAAATAATTTGACTAAAAGAACTCTACAGGAGACAATGAGTGATTACCAATGAAATATGAATTTACTGTAGGTGTACTGTCTTCCTTTACTTTCACAATCTTCAGCTCACCAACTTCAACTTACACTTATGAAAAGACATGGCTTATCAGTGGTATCCTGACTCTGAGTAGAGGCACCCTACGTTCTAGGGTGCAGTGCTTTTACATATTTATAGATTTACAAAGCAAAGTCTAAGAATGAACTATGATCACCCTGACAATTCCCATCCTGCATAGGGCACCTCCTGCTTCCAGAATGGGTAATCACATCAGGTCTAGAATGAATGTGAAGGTACCTATATGGTAATCAAGACTTACCTTAGGTAAGTATTAATCAAATAGTATTTAGAGCATCTTAGAGAGTTCTTGGGGCAGTTAGAATACTCTTAAGCCTCTCCTCCCTTTACCAAAAACAAAGATTTCCCATACTTTTCTTTCCCTTGTTTTAAATATGTACTAATAAAAGAAATTCAGCAAACATAGGTAAACAGAAATAACATTCAGTAGTCCGTTTGGTACATGACTCGCAATCCATTAAACAAGTCAGTGACTAACATCACTTTAGTAAACATTATAAAGACAAATTAGAAATAATTTCCTAGCTCTTTATATTTTCTGATAAAGTAAAAGTTAACAATAAGCTATTTTAACTAATAGTATAAAACATTTCAATTTTTCCTTGCATGTATACATTTCTACTTATACTGTAGTGTCAATAGCTGTCTTTGAAATCTGTACAATACTTCACTTCTTCAAATCATTCCCTTTTCAGTTCAGGTTTTATTTTGTCAAAATGGCAGCAACATTTCAAGGGCACAATTAATATTTAGACTGATGTTTCAAATAAATAACTTTTCAGCTGCCAGTTGAGTTACTTTAGAATGTATAGTTAGTGCAAATATAGCATGTTGCAAAAATAATATGCATTTTTGGTACTTACGTATTATCGCAACCAGATTTTCGCGATAATTACTGTTGCTTCCTGATGTTTATATGTAAGTGTTAAAGGTGTGACAATGTCAGAGAAAGAGTTCTCTTTCACAATGAATGTGCTTTTAGGCAGGGTTATCAGTAACAAATGACAAACTGAATGCTGTTGTTTTGGTATGCACTTTGCCACAAGCATGTCATGTCACTGGCAGTAAAGTGCATACAGACTTCAACTGTCATGGCTGCTGTCTGACTTACTGCAATTGCGGTCTACTTTTCCCCACATAAAAAGGCACAGACACAGGAATAATGGTTTTGCTCCACTTTCTGTTTTTAACAATTTGTTAACATGGGTTCAGGTTCAAATGAAAAACCTGCTATATTCCACTAATGACAGGAAGAAGCGCATCATCAGACAGAAACACTTTTTCCATACTGTACTTACTATATGTAATCGGGAACCCGCAATCACCTATCAACATCATCCACCCTGCATTTTTACAAGCATTACTGTATATCATTTTCCCATTGCGAAGGTTATTATGCAGTATGGTAACAGTTTTTTTAAGAAAGGATTACTTTAAGATCCAAAAAATTCTTGTGTGTGTTTTCCTTGTTTGAGGGCTTCATTCCTGACAGTTCAAAAATTCCATTCATCAATAACACAGCATGGGTGACAATTCCAGCCTGCATCTGTAATGCACGCAAAAAGGGAAGAGTATTTCTGAATGTTTTTCTGTCCCTCAAGATAATCCACAGGTTTTTCAACAGCCAAAAGGAGTCTGAACAACACTTTACAGTGTTTCATGTGCTCATCTGTTTTCAACTAAGCGAAATTCGCAACCGCAAACATCTGGTTGCGATAATACGCAAGTACCGTATTTTTTTGTGTGCTCTAGAGCCTGTCATATGCAAGTGACGTATATAATGTAGCATATATAGAGCAGATAGCTTATGGATTCAGATTGTTAAAGTAAGTTATGCGTATTAATCAGGCAATTTCATTTAAATTCACAAGTAATTTGGGGACATTTCAGTTGAGTTTCCAGGAATGTGTAGTCCAATGTGAGTAATTGAGACCACTTTTCCTCATAAGCATATGTCACAATTCATTGAAGTAAGGAGAGTCTAACATCTGTCTAATAATCATTATAAAGACAAAGAATAGTAATTTCCTAGCTCTTCAAACTTTATGATATCGCAAAATGCTGACAGTAAGCTATTTTAACTGGAAGATTAAAATCTTTCAATACTTCCTTGTGAATATATATTTTTACTTTTACTGTAGTGTCAAGAACTGTCTTTGAAATCTATGCATTACTTCACTTCTTTTAAGTCATTCATTTTACAGTTCAGATTATATTTTGTCAAAATGTCAATAGCATTTCAAGGGCACATGTAATATTTAAACTGATATTTAAAATGAATAGCTATCAGTTACCAAGTGAGTTTGTACAGAGTGTGAGGTAAATGCAAAGATAACATGTTGCAAAAAGTAATATGTATCTTTTCATATGCTCTAGAGACTGACAATTTCAAGTAACATATAAAATGAAACTTACAGTGCAGACAGCTTGTGAAATCAGCATGTTAAATTGATTAATACTTTTTAATCAAGCAGCTACATCTAAGTGCACATGTAGTTTGGGAACATTTCAGTTGTGTTTCCAGGAATATGTAATCCTATGAGGATAAATCATAAAATATTTACAAATAGTCCTATTATGTATTTATTTTACCTTGCTTAGGTTGTTTTTCATTTTAATAACTAAACATTACTTTTTCTTATTATTTATCTGTGAGGCTAAATGCACTTTGCAGGTTCACAGTGTCCTTAGCAACTGTGGCAATTGTTTACTGTTGCTATTGCAACACAAATAGAATGTGAAGGAAGCTTCACTTCTATTAAAAAACAGTACATTTTTCCCTCCTTTTTTTTTTTTTTTTTTTTTTTTTTTTTGTATTTGTTAATACTAAAAGGAAATAATTCAAAGGACATATGTACATGAATGGAACATTTCAGAGTTAATCACGAACATGTCCCCAATCCCATTAAGCATAACAGTGACTATCATTAATCTAATAAATATTGTAATAATTAAGTTCACTATTCCAATTAGTCTGCCTTAAAACTAGATTATTTTAGACTATTATTTATCTATGCATAGATAGTGAGTTATTAAATATATACAGACTATATTAGTATAGTAAATAGGAGAGAATTTAGAAAGGGAGACATGATGCATTTAAAATAAATAATGAGAAAAGAAAGAAGAGAGAGAAAGAAAAAAGAGAAAATTAAGTTAAATTAAGAAAAAATACACATATACTATGTATACTGATTTACAGTATAAATATTTTATGTGCTATATAAGCCTCCTTCTTTGAAAGAAAAGTACCCTGTTTTATATACCTGAGGTAATGTGAAAACTCTCATGTGTCATCTGTTTTCAAAAAATATAGATAAAGATTCCAGTAGTTAGTTACCTTTGTTTTAAAATTCCAAGCAGTAAAATTGGTCCTTTAAAGTAATATTAAAACAATTCATATCATAGTAGATGCTTTGAGAGATTTGGATGTAACAGTATCAGTCTTTTGCTTCTTCTTTTGACATCTGTCCAGACATTTGTTTCTTTTGTTCTCTTGAGAGAAGGTGTCATCCAATCCATATCTTCTGGTAAAGTAATCATATTATTAGTTTTAATAAATGAAGAGGCTTCGTCTAAGTCAACAAAAGTCCTTATCTTGTTGGCATACAGTATTCTTATCTTAGCTGGATATGCAAGTTGTGCCTTGATGTTATTTTGTTTCAGAAAGTTTACCATTGGCCACACTTTTTTCCTTTGTTCCATAATTCTAGATGAATAGTCGTTATCAAATCTTATCAGGCTCTGTTTATATTTTAGAGGTGCCTTCCTCCAAGCAGATTTTAAAATCAGTTCCTTGTCCAAGTATGAAGGAAATTTGATAATTATTGACCTAGGAGGAGAGTTTGAGTTAGTGGCAGGTTTCCCAAGAGCCCTGTGTGTCCTTTCAATGCCAAAGGAAAGTTCTTCTTTTAAATTTAAAAAGTCAGGGATCCAGCTTGATAAAAAGGAAATAATATCTTCACCGTCTGTGTTTTCATGTAATCCGAAAATCCTGATGTTATTTCTCCTCTCCCTATTTTCCAAGTCATCTACTTTATTAACCAACCAAGTGTTTTGTTTAAGAAGCAGTTCTTTCTGTGTTTCCACTTCCTTAAGTCTGCTTTCTAAGTCATTTAGAGAAACCTCTATTCCTGTTATCCTTGTCTGGTGTTGTTGTAGCATTTCCTTGAGGGTGTCAACCTGTTTTTGACTGCTTGTTTTAAGATTTTCTAGGTTCTCTTTAAAATCATCCATCTTCAAAGACAATGCCTGCAGGATACATGCCATCTGTTGTAGTTCCTTATTTAAGGCAGCATCCTGATGAGAATTCCATGAGTTGCTCATTTTAACAAGTGAATATATCTCCAAGCTTTTTGACAGGAAATAATTTGTAAAACTTCACCAAAGTTTCTAATTATGTAAATTAGTCCTTTATCTATAAGATTTTATACTTTAAAGAAAAAAAAAAATATTTGTTCCTGCCTTATTTAACTAGTTATATGGAGCTCTAAAATACTGCTGCTTTCAGTTAGCCATTCAGGCTTCGCCCCTCCCCCCTTAATACGTTTCTGACATACGTTTATATGTGGAGGATCGTATATGGTTTCCAAGTACCCAGCAGAAGACAACAAACACAAAGCATGCTTTCATTGATATTTATCACCTGACCAGGTACTGGATGGCATAGGCAGCACCCATGTAGCAATAAAGAGCCCACCTTGCTCACAGTCACAATGGCAACCATTTTGTAAACTACCGAGTAGAGTGTGATATATGTGGGATAATAAACTACATGTCTGAAAATCTCCCAGCCAACTCACAATATTTGCAGACCTGACACTCCTTAGATATGCTGCTGCTCCCTGCATACTTAAATTTAACAAATTCATGTAGTTGGTAATTGGAGTCACTATGGCTATAGATCTTCATATCTAATGCGTCCGTACATAGTAGCCCCCTCACATGTTTATATGCTGTAATACGTTATACTCGATACCTGCTGGAGCCCTGGCTAATGACACTCAAATGGGACCCACAGTGTATGGCTGAACTCCAGTGAAACATTATGCACATGAAGACCAGCAATCTCCCAGGGCAAATGTGTGGTATGCTGTAGGTCTACTTCTCTTGCCTTTTCATGTCTGTGTGGCACTATAGTATGAGCTAGACATGCAGGATGTTCTTAGTGTATTCTTAGCATGTTATGTGCTTCACAATATGCTATGAGAAGACATGCAATGCAACTCCAGGATACTGGTATGGTCAAAGCACACAGGCACATGCACACACTCACACACACACACACACACACACACACACACACACACACACACACACACACACACACACACACACTCTACCTACATAAACAATGGAGCACACCCACACACACTCTACCTACATAAACAATGGAGCACACACACACACTCTACCTACATAAACAATGGAGCACACACACACACTCTACCTACATAAACCATGGGGCACTCTATCTACATAAACAATGGAGAACTCTACCTACATAAATAACGAGGTACTCTACCTACATAAACAATGTAGCACATAAAACTTTTCCTTACAGTGGGTATTGACTCTAGTAGCAGTCTGTTTAAATCGCTAACAGCAAGGAACATAGTTTTTTGTGCACTTTTCTGTTGAAATTCCTTAAATTCACATTAGTGTGCGACACACGTATCAGTCCTCTGTTGGTTCCACCTTAAAGAAATACTACATGGAGTTTTTCTGTATGTCGTTACAGGTCTTGCAGCTGTAAAAGTGGGGGGGTGCTCCCTCCCCCTTGCTCTATGTTTCTGGCACCTATGACCGTGAGTAAATCACTTATCCAGTCAGTTATTTGGAGCAACAGGGCATTTGGGCTAGGCTCCTTAATGGCATCCTTGGCTGCATGCGTCTGGTTTTGTTTCAAATATTAACTTTTTTTGTCCTAGTAAATCACTGAGAATTATAGTCAGTCAAAAATGCAAGTCATTCAAATTCTACAGTTTTAATTGTTCAGAAAATGCATATCCATGCAACACTTGTTGGTCTGCTAACCTTTTAAGTTTGTTGCAGTTTTTTTTGCACTTAAGGCTATGAGGGCAAGGTTTACATACAACTGTGCAATTAAAAGAAAGTCACTTGAACAGACAGTGTTCCTGGGAAATCCCTTTCCTCAGTGTGTTTACCTGTTTCAAAAAGATAAAATAAAATATTTATAATTTGTACATCACCCATCACCCTTTGTCTTTGGCTTTGTCCAGAATTCTTGAGCAAAGATATTGAGAGGTATTTCAGACTGTTTCTTGAAACAATTGTTACTTTCTGGTAAATTGCTATGGCTTGCAGTCACTAAATAACAATAGGCATCTGAGCTTCATATTTGTGTCCTTCAGAAAATGTTTTGTAATAGAAAAATTGTTATTTTAGGAACATTTTATGTATACCCAAAACTATTTAAAGTTCATTCCTAATTTTGGATGTTGTCTCTGGTCCTTAAGCTAGGAGGTTTGGAGGGTATGGAGGTGCAATAGCTTGCCCTGTTTGCTTCTCACATCAATGAACTGAACTAAAGTTCTAAGTTATTATTTATGTGTTTACTTATTCATTCATTTAATCTCAAGCAAACAACTGAGGTGCATGCAGTTATATAAGGCTCTATAATCGATGGCCACAGCTACGTGTATAAATAATTGGTGACTGTATCCTAGTCTGCTTATTGTATAATGGAAATAATTACTTACAGTAAACAGGAACATAATAATATGAGCCATGTTCTTTGAGTATGATCCTTGGTTTCCCTATTTTATTGACTGTTCCATCAATCCGTTCACAACCCCTTTTTCCTATCTTTTGTACATGAGGTCTGGGT
The DNA here is from genome assembly GCF_019279795.1 of Protopterus annectens. Classification (NCBI taxonomy): domain Eukaryota; kingdom Metazoa; phylum Chordata; order Ceratodontiformes; family Protopteridae; genus Protopterus; species Protopterus annectens. Next base: position 496,224,265 of record NC_056731.1, on the reverse strand, counting down.
GTCACATCAATAGTACACCACCTGGTGGCTACAAGTGCATTTAGTATTCTGCTGTGAATAAACTGGACAGCATGATGTCTAGAGGTTTAATATTAATATTTTAAGTATGAATGCATTTTTAGTTTAGCTTATTTTTTGCAGGCATTTTGTTGTAAAATGCACTGTGTTAGGCTACAGCAATTTGTCTGATGCAAATGAGTAAGGATATGAAGCTGTTAATGGGCTGCTTTCTGTAGTGTAAGGTTTGCTCTGCTATCTTTTGAATGCTGTATGTTTCTGAGCTAGACCCTTCACTAGACAATGGTCCAGGGCTAACTCTCAAAAAGGACACTTCCATTCAGTGGGCTATAACAGACTGTTACCAAATGCGTCTTTTGAATCCTTGCACCCTTCAGATTGGTGCTAATTAGTTCTTCACTAAATGGTATTACACTATGGATCCCGGCATGTCTCTTGTAGTTTCATGGGATGGCAGATGAATTTTCCATAAATGTGAGTTTTGTGGAAAGAGAAGTTTACTGTTACTCAAGTGAATTAACTTTTCATTGAAAGAGTGAAATGGCTGTCAGTGGGTAGGTTAATTAGGAAGTTTCTAGAGGTTATGTGAGGGGTTATGTTACTTTGGACATTAATGTCTGCTTCTGGCTATAAGAGATATGGGGTCCAGGCCCAAGTTGAATTTCTGATTTCCCATCCATTGGTCAAGGTAACACTTAAACAGGTTTAGGAATGGACATGCTTCACAAGGATAGTGATTATTTCCCATTTAAGTCATGCTGAACAATTCTGAGACCTATTTCAAGTCAGCATTTTATATATAACTGCTCTTTTTTTACTTTGATTCTGTGGGACTGAATTTTGGAGTATCTACAAAATAAAAACTGACCTTGACTTATAAACAATTCTCTACTGAAATTTCAAGACACACTTTGCCAAATAAATAAATAAATAAAATACACTGCCACTACTCCTTATACAAAGTAAAGCAATCTTCAGTGTATAGGCCTGAAGTTTGGGAGGAAAGTTAAAGAAATAATGACCACAATGTCCCTAGCACCACACCAATTACAGTGACCACCTATGAGGTTTTACTGTGAGGAATACTAAAGAAATAGTGACCTTGCAAATTCTAGCCCCATGCACAAACCACAGTGACCTCTTCACATCTCTGAAAAGGACCCGTTTTAGACTGTTTGGGTTCAAAACAGAGGGCTGTGTCGAGATCCAGTTATGCAGCCTGGGGTGTGGGAGACCACTTGGTTCCCTGAATCTCTGAGGGTTTGGATGTTCGGGTCTACCACACTGATTTTTCACATACACACACATACACACAAACTGCTACTGACAGGCTTTGTAAATCATACAATGTACAAACACACATACCTGCTGCACACCTACCTACAGGTAAACAGGTGGAATACAAAAAATTACCTACAGCATATCTTTAGGGTTTTTGCAGCAAGACAGAGTATGTTGATGATCTCATAATCCCACACAGAGACAGTGGACTCCATACAGATGAAGCCACAACAAAGAATGGAACTTAGCCAAGCACTTTGAGATGACAATACTACTCAGTGTGACACTGTGACAATGGGACATCCTGATCTTGCCAGGCCACCAAAGATAACCACATATCACATGCAATGCTGATATTTGTGATGTAAATTGAAATACATTATGTCCAACTTGTTACTCTTAAATATACTACAAACCTCCAACACACTCAAAAATATACAATACTGGTTTTATACTGACTTCAGCAAATGCAATACATTGTGTGCAGCTACATCTGCCATGTCACATCAGTAACTGTCATTTAGCAATGATCCAACATCAAGGCTAAGAACTCATCAATTACTGTTACTTTACTGACTTTGTACAGCTCAGATGTCTGATTGTTGTTAGAAACAGCAATAATAATATTCACAGTAATGTACTTCAAGTATCTTTCATTCAAGCATGCAATAAATTATTTCAAACAGATGCACACTGGTCCTGCAAAGGCAGAATAGTAACAGTAAAAACTGTGCAAATAACACAAGTGTCAGTTGCTTTTATGTATAGACCCTCACTTCAGCTAGCAGCTGCAACCACATTTGTGCACACTTCTAACATCTGACTGTAATAAAAATTACTATGTAATGTACTTGATCTTTTTCCACACAAGCAGTAACTTTATGTTAAAAGTATTTCTAACTGCTTCACACAAATTGGATTACCTTGCAAAGCAAGAATAATAATCAAAGAGCAGACAGTCAATTTTGTCAACAGACAGAGCTTGGAATTATATCAACTTTGTGTACAGCTTATGAAATAAATACATAAATAAACAAGGGTCACACAGAAACATTAGTTTTTCATATGCATTTATCTTAAAATGTTTATGTTTTATTCTAAATGGGTTTCACACTAGCATGTAGTTCCTGAACGTTATGAAACCTGGAATTCAACTGCCTGTTATTATGTTAGTGACTGCAGCTCTTGGCTATTTATAAGAAATCTACACATTTTACAAGTTACAGTCTAAATGTATGATGCAAAGTCATTAGATACAGTTGAGAGTTATGGCAATCTGGCATAGCTCTCAAATATTTTGCCCATGATTCAGAGACAGAAAAAATGTGAAGCAAAAGCCCACTATCAGGGAGAATTGTTCAGTGTTATGCTAATTCACTTAGAAAATTAAAATAATGTTTTTTACATCAACATACATTTTCAGAACAATAATTATAAAACTGTAATGTCTGGCATTATTGACTGATTGTAATCCTTAATGAACTGCCAAAAATTGTAATCCTTATTGAATTGCCAGAAAAGTGACAACTTTATGAGAGATAGAGCAAAAATATTAGGTAAAATCAGGGACATATTGCAAAAATAGTGGCAGATGAGAGCTATAATAAATGGCTGCCTGTAAGAGTCCAAAAAAACCTACCTGCTACAAAGTGGACCTCATTTTTAGACCTTCCACAGACCCTCATGGTTCTGCTAAATATTTACTCCTGATGTTGTTACTGACATTACAGCCGATATTTTAAAGTTTATGGGCTTTTTGGTCATACATACTCACTGCAATCTTGGTAATGAATCAGAGATCATTGTCTAAATCATGGGTGGGAATGATTTGAAAGCCTAGAAATTAAGAAGATTGTTGGGAGCTACAAGCTGTTGCTGAATAAACAAATACATGCACAAGTTAAGAAAAGTGCTCTGAGCTGTGTGATGCTCCAAGGTGGCTGCTTAGTTTGATTTTACCAAGGCCAACCATGCCTTCTGGTCATCTGTATGAATGAAGCAGCAAAAAGAAAAACTATGCTAAAATCATACCCATGTCTTGATGCTTTCAAAGTTTCAATATTTGGTCAACTTGCATTAGGCAAGATGTTCCCCCCTTTAAGATGCATTTGTACATCATTGATCATGAGAGAAAAACTAGTTAATAATCAAGGCCAGTTAAATCTAATTTCAAATTACTATAGTTCTACTCATGGTAAAATACTTTAGGTCAGTGGGTCAAGCACAACAAGGAAAGAAGATAGTTTGCATTTAAAGGAAGCACATTTTGAACAAGGTCTTGTCAAAGATAGGGATAATCTATGGTCTTTAAAAAATTATAAAGTGTACTTTTAAAATGTCAGTGCTTGAATGAGCAAGTATGCCATCTGAAAATTATACAATTTGCTATATATGGATTAGATTTGAGATCTAAGTTATATTTATTCCTTCTGAATGCATTAGTAATACTCAATTTGCTTATATTTAGGGCATTTTGATTGCAATAAATTGTTACCTGTCTTGGTAAAAACTGTGATAATCTTGTATTAATTAATAAATAATACACTTTATTTTTATAAGAATGAGACATAATCATGAATAGCAGATATAAAAAATTGAGCTAATAATCTACTCACCAAACATACCTTTCTTATCAGCAGTCCTGAATGCAATAAAGCAAAAACATCTAATGCTAAACCAAACTTACCATACCATACCTCCACCTGTACCTCATAATAAGCAACATTCCTCATTTTGATTGTTAAAAAAGCTCTCATTCTTCATAGTTTCACTTGGAAAAGGTCCATCAGATAGTGAGTGTTAATAATTTTAACGGATATAAACAGTTAAACAGTTAATAATACTGAATTATTTAACTTCAACAAAATAACCTTTAATAAGAATAAAACAACACATTTTATCTATCCTGTGAGGTTTCCTGCTGAACTTGTTAGTAAACTGTTAGCAAGTGTTCTACATTTTCCTCATTCATTCCAATATGAGAGGTACTCTTCCACATTTTGGGGATGGAAGGTTCAGAGCTATGCACTCTCCCCTCCTCTTTACCTCTGCTACACGTTTATCTTGCAGTGATTTTATATATATATATATATATATATATATATATATATATATATATATATATATATACTAAATAATGGAGTTTCCCCTGACATAACAGGCTTTATCAAATATATTTTTATTTCTAATATACATTACATAACCTTCTTTTCCTTCAGTTTTGCATGTTGTATCACCTTCTTTTTTTCCTACTACTTAAATTTGTTATTACAATAAGCAATTTTTTCCTTATTTTTCCCAAATCCTTTAATGTATTCCTATGTACTCTTAATTTTCCAACAACCTTTCCAAAGAATCCATAACTACACTAATTATTATTTCATTGAACATATAATATCATCTGCATAGTTTTATACATCTGGGATAATATATTCCTTCTCTAATTTCTTTTCTAAATTCAATAGTTTTGTTTTATTCTCCAACTACTGCATTCAGAAATTACTAACATACCCCCTGCATAATTTTTCAGCAATCCCTTGAGTAAGCCCGCCAGTTTAGACACACTTGTTGCAAGGTGATGTCATTGGATTAGGTTGCATGGCTATTCTTATAAAGGCCTTAGTGGTCATTAGCCAAGTAGGTACCTATGAAGCTATGAAATATGTCAAACAATAACCGTCTCAGCAAACATCCATGCTTTTTAATCAATTTTCTCATTTGATTTTTATTCCATAAAAGCCATTTACACAAGGAACTATGTTTGTCATTGGATGTGTGTGTGTGTATATATATATATATATATATATATATATATATATATATATATATATTTATTTATTTAACAAACCCTGTAACCATTTCCAAAGCCATAATCTTACAATATATACGAAAACATTACCATATCTAGCATGTTATCAAGTGTTTTAATCAAATCACCCACTATAAGCCTTTTATCTCCACTATACTTAATTGCCAAATCATTCATCTTTATTAATAACAATACTTTTTGCATATTTCTTTACCTAATTTCTGCAAACACTTTATCCTTAACTATAGTTATTAATCCCATATCCTTAACTATGTACCTTTCTCAGTAACTTACAGTCTATAATAAATAATGACAAAGGTTCCCAATTCCTTCTTTTCCTTCCCTTTCCAAAAAAAAAAATTAAATTATGCTTACATAGGGCCGGATTCACGATGGCTTGCATGAAGTCTAAGAGTAGAGTAAGACTCCATGCAGCCATCATGTCCGACGAGCAATCCAAGAACAGCCTGCAGGGGCGTGCAAGAGAGCTCCTAAAACGGCTCTTACACGGACAGGGCTGGGATATGCAAATTACCTCAATTGCAGGTGAAAGGCATGCAAATGAGGTAGATTTGCGATTCAGGAAACCCGAACCTATCCGAGTAAGAGCAGTGTTATTTGCAGAAATGTACTCAGTTGACAACTGAGGACCGTTCTGCAAATAGCAAAACGGAGCCGTGACAGCTCCAAATAAAGGTTGCATCCAGTGCAGGAAGCATGCCAATGGCCAAATATACGGCCATTGGCAATGTTTCCCGATGCAATATGAAAAAAAAGTAATTATTTTTCTCCGATTTCCGATGTTTAAGCGTAGCTCAGTGCCGCGCAAATGGGCAGCGCTCTAATAAACCAGAAAACGAAAAATTAAAACCCACAAATGTGGATATTATTTAAATTGTTAATGTACAATGCATGGGAATGGCAGGCTGAAGACAACATGGCCACCGAGTAGAGGTTGCTAAGGGGGGAAGCTCAGTCTAAGAGATGTAACCAAGCATTAGTAGGTAATCCTATGCAAAGGAGGGTTAGGATAGTGAATCGCAAGTTTACATAGCAAATGAGCACAGTCAGTGGAGTGTAGGAGTAGGATAAGGGGAGTAACAGAGTAGAAGACAGGTGACATCATGAGTGGGGTATGTATGAAAGAAGTGAAGCTCATTGAAGCAGACTGGCATGTGTTACCTGTCATTTACACATCATGGAAAGAGGTGTATCAACAGGTAGGCTAGGTAAAGGCAAGAAATGGAAGGTGTATGCATGGATAACACCAAAGTTTCTTGCTGAGCACCCGCTACTGGGGCACACATGTGCGCGCCTGTAAACCCGAGTAAGACAGAGTGCGCACGTGTAAGCATGAGTGTGTGCGTTTAAGCCGGAGTAAGCATGTATAAGACTGTTTAAAGAGTTGTAAGCGCGTTTGTGATGGTGTGCATGCAGTTTAACCCGAGTAAGCAAGTTTTAGTCCGTATAAGCATGTGTGCGTGCATGTGAGCTGCTGTGAGCGTGTTTACGCTTGTGAGGAAACAGAAAGGAAAAAGGAAGCACAACAAATAATAGGAAGCTACCAGGGAGTACTAGCAGAGATACCAGGTGAAAACAATCAGAATCAGGCAATTACACAGGCAGTAAACTAGCCCAGCCCAGCCTAGCACTTAAAACTCTGCAACCAACAGTCCATTATGTTTCTCACAACAGACACTGCAGTAAGCTAATAGAAGTGATAACTGAAAAAGCTTTACTGAGACAAAGAAATGTTAGGGGCTGCCATTGCTGTTATAAGGTGACATATGCAACATGCTGAGGGTGGTGACAATGGAAATGCTGCTGGACAACCCACAGTGAGGAGATGGAGAAGAGTGTACAAGCCCACGGTAACCTACCAGGGGCTACATGAGCTGGAGATAGTGGAGCGCTATAAAGTGGACAGAGACCTCCTGCAGCAAATTGTTGAGCTGTGCAGGCCATGCCTCACACACAGAACCAACAGAGGGGAACCCATCCCAGTAGAAACCAAGGTATGTGTTGGCCTAAGAATATTAGCAACAGGTACCTTCCAGAGATCAACCAGTGATATGATGGGGATCCAGGGTACTGCACCAGTTCCTGGATGCCATGTCAGCACATGTCGGTGATCATGTATATTTCCCCAATTCCAGTGAGGTATTGGCCAGCAATATGCATCTCTTCCAGCAAATAGCAGAATACCCTGAGGTAGTGGGTGCAATAGACTGCAGGCACATATGCATCAAAGCACCAGCCAGTGAGCGGGGTAGGGTCTACTTCAACCGGAAGGGCTTCCCCTCCATCTACTGTCAGGTCATGTGTGATGCCCAGGGCATAATACTGAATGTGTGTGCTGGCTGCCCTGGAAGATACCATGATTCCCATATCTGGCATCTGATGCAGCTGTACCAGACATTTGCCAATGGGGACATCACACATGGTCACCTAGTGGGGCATGCTGGCTATGCACTGGAGCCGTGGCTGATGACACCCATCAGAAACGCACACACACCTGAACAGGAATGCCATAATGAGGCACACGCACAAACATGTAATGTAATTGAGCGTGTGTTTGGGCTGCTGAAGTCATGGTTCCAGTGCCTGGACACATCTGGTGCAGCCTTGCAGTACTCACCAACTACATGTACCCAAATTGTCATGGTATGTGCTATGCTACATAATATGATCCTGCGAAAACAGCTGCAGCAGGACCAGCATAGGCCTGGGCCAAATAGCCCGCCATCATAGGCAGAGCATGACTTGGAGGAGGAACAACCTGAGCCTGCCCCAGTAGGCAGAAGGAGGCGTGCCCAGTATGCTTTGGCCTTGGCAAAGAGGCAACGCATAGCACATACACTGGCTCAGTAGGAACTCTTGAAATTATACCTCTCTCTGACTTGCACATATAGTAAAAGGGATGCCTAAGTTGACACTACCTGCTTTCAAACATGTACAGGGAGTGTAGTATGTGCATCCGACATAGGCAGCCCTGCAGCACCACCTGAGGCATGATTGCCATAGTGTTAAGCAATATAAAGCAGTGCTAAACAGTATTTACCACCATGTAGTATATGCAAACAAAACCGCACACACCAACTAGCACAACTGTGGTCAATGCTGAGTAATATTGGGCAACGTCCAGCAATGTTGGTGAATATTGAGCAATGTTGGACAAGCCTGGTTTAAGTAGGGAATAGCTGAACAAAAGCCAACATGCCCATATTTGCTTAACTGGCCCTTAAGCAGTCTGGTCTGCTCAATATGAAAATATAAAGCAGTGATGGACCTCGAATCCAGAATACTGTGCACTATAGTTAAAGTACTGAACCACTAAACCATGACAGTACTGCAGTGGTCAGCCTGTATGAAGGAAAGTTGATAAGTCTATGCAAAGTATCTCATGGAAACCCAGCAGGCACAGCATAATCCCTGTCGAGTTATGACACAAAGGTGAGTCCTGCAGTAATAACAGAACCCGACTTCCAACACACACAGTATAAATGTTAATACTGGTCATGTTCACACACATCAACAAATGTAGTGGACCTCAGATAGCAACATACTGAAAGGTCACTCTGGGCATGCTCACACACTTGAATAAATGAGACAAATGTCAGGCAACAAAACATGGAAAGCCTGAACTGGGCATGCTCACACACTTAGGCCATGTCTGAGTACAGCAGTGGGCCACACATATCTGGCAATTGCATGTGTTAACCCAGGAACCTCTCACTATCCAGTAATCTGCCCTGTGTACACAGTTATATGACAACAGACAAATATATAATATAGTGGAACCCTGTCATAATCAAATATGTTCTGCAGATACCTAAGTTGCTCATAGAAACTGGTAAAGCAAAGATGATAAAGACCTGCAAACAGTATCAGCATTAAACATTGTGCATCCTGAACATTAGCATAGGTTCAGAGGTCAATACTAAGCTATCTGCCCTAGGGCATGTACAAGCCTAGCCAGAGTGTGTTTGCCATTCGCAACCCTGTCAGATTACTACACTGTGCGTGTGAATAGTAGGTCACACAAGATAGCCCATGTACGTTTAGGCTAGTGTGCCTCTGTCTAGCAGGGACACACACAGAAGATATCCCAGGGGTAAACATACGATCACCCATACAGCCGTCAAGATGTCTCCTGTAGGTGGTCAGTGGGTGGCTCTGCCTATGTGAAACTGGGATTACAATCCGGAGTGAGTGGAGCCTCTGGGATAAGAATCTGTCCCTCCAGCGTGTCCTATTAACATCTGTGCTGAGGTATATGTCCCAGGAGTGTGTGTGTAGCTCCAAGGGAGTTGGATATCCTGAGGTGGAGCATGTCCAGTAATTCTGAGTTGGGTATATCTGTAAAGAACAGGCACACATCATATATGAGTAGGTGGTAAGCGACTGAGTAGAGCTGGAGTTACTGCATCCGAACTGTGCAGGGCATCCGTGTGAGTCCCTAGATCCGCTTGGTGAGGAATGTCTGTGGCCAGTACAGTTGCTGCAGGTGTCGGGTAAGGTACACCCCAAATGTGGCATTGTAACCAAGCATGGTTGTGATGAGTATAGGGGCACAATGACCTCACTTGATCTAGATGTGAAACCATATGGAATAAGGTGGCCTATATAGAAGGTCTGTCCAACCACTTTGGCAATGTGATTGTCAAAGGCGACAGTACGAACAAGTCATGTCCCCAAACCCCTAACAACTCCTACCGTATGTAATGGAGTACTACCTATGTGGTAATGTGTGGGCATGTTGTTATTCCCAAAGGGGATGACTATGCAACTAATGGCATTTATCTGTAGGCCATGGCTCAGGCACCAGTCATCCATCTCTGTGAGACCCTGTTTAAGTATGCATGTGGCAGCTGGAGAGTTGATTATGGCACCCAGTTTGCAGTCAAGTGCGAACATGGTCAGCCATAGTCCCTCTGTGGTAGCCTTTACATCAGACAAATATATACTGAACAAGAGACGTCCCAGGACCAAGCCGTGTGGGATACCACGTGTAACTGGTGTATAGTCAGACATAGCACCTGCAATTCTGACCATGTGGGTGCTATCCCTGATCCAGGTAGCAATCCATCGTGTGAGATATGTGTCCATATCGATGCTGGTGAGCCTATGCATAATGGCCCAGTGGGTTATTGTGTAGAAGGGTTTTGCAAGTTTCAGGTAGGCTGTGTGGACAACCGTCCTATGTCTATATACCTGTTAACCGTTTAAAGATTACAAACAGGTTCAAGAGGCAAGATCTGCCCACAACAATGCTGAAATGTGTAGGACACAGTGTCTGTAGGTTCCTGATGTCTATGTGTATGAGTCCCATGACAATACGCTCCATAGCTTTGCAGAATAGGCTAGTTAGGCTTATAGGGAAATATTGTCTGTGGTGCATTGTGGCACCAACTCTGTGGAGTGGGACCACTATTGCTGTTCACCATTCCTTGGATACATATCCTGTAGTAACTCCGATATTGAACAGTATTGTAATGTAAGGGTTACATCTGTCATGAAGCTCATGTAAGATGCAGGCCGGGACACCGTCTGGTCCTATTGATGCTGTGATGTACTCTTTGGGGAGGGCAGCACTCACCCATTACTGTGTGATGTCAGGGAGGTCACACTCTGTTGGGATGGATAGTTGCTCCTTAGGGGGGATGGGGAGGAGACATCTGCACTGAACCTGTTTGCCAGGATGTCGGCAATGCCAGTGGGTTCAGGGTAAGTTTAGTCAGTATGCAGTAACTCACAGCATATCAGTGAGTGTCCACCCAGGTTCCTGACATAACTGAAGAAGGCTGTGTGATAGTCCTATGTGTCTGGTGCAATTGTCCGGTAGAAGCGACCATTAGAAGAGTTCATGAGTGATCGTAGCTGTCTGCTAGTACAGATCACAGATGCCTTCCCCATCTGGGATTGTGCTCTATCATTTAGTAGCTTCTTCCTGACATTGTACAGCTTATTAATGGCTGGGGTCTACCAGACAGGTCCCCTGCCATTGGAGGAGTGAGTCCTGTTGTTATTTGGGATAGCATAATCCATGCAGTCCACTAGGTGTCCATAGAATGCGTATGTAAAGGATTCAGCAGTCTGAGCCATATTTGCCTCTGTCTCAGGGTCTCTGAAGGATACCACCTTACTTTGGTGAAGTGAGACGTTGGCTCATGAGAAGTTCACCAAGATTACCCAGGATGGGTGTGTGGAGGGTATATGGATGTCCAGTGAGATACAAGTATGTTCTGACCTTACCAATGAGGGGTATATCGCTGGTGTGGAACATAGAGTCCCCATGTTGGTGATGATCAGGTCCAATATGTATTCCCCCTTGTGGCTGTGCTGACTGGTTGTGCCATACCATATGAGTCTACAAATTGTAGCGACTGTTGGGCAAGGGTGTTGGGGCTTGAGTAGTATCCCCAGTCAATATTTGTGTATTTAAAGTTACCCAATATAATGGTGTTTGTGGAGACCTTCATATTCTCCAAAGTTCCAATGAAAGCCGAGTGTGGTTCCTGAGTTAGGGAGGGTGGTCTGTAGCAGGCAACAAACTGAAAGGCAGTTTAGCACAATGGTAGTTGTATATGTATGGTCTGTGATACTTTGTGCAGTGCTACTAACCCAGAGGTGTGTGTATCTGTGATGTATATGGATACTCCCCCTAGTTGCGTTGTCTGTTCCAAGTCTTGCGGTCAGAAAGCATGATATGACACATAACCTGGTAGTGCTGTTGTGCATAAGTGAGCCCAAACCAGGTGTCTGTTAGTACACAGATATCGCTATCCTCCATACTGAGGAGAGTCCTGAGTGTCCGCAGTATGAGGGTAACACATCTGGTGTTGAGCAGCATTACCCTTAGTTTCATTTAACCTGTAATGTCTATGGAGGTGGGTTTGTCTTTTGAGCCCTGCTTAAGAAAGGCACTATAGTGGTAGCAAGAGCCTTAGCCAGCATTCGAAAGTCCAAGGGTGACAGGTGCAAGCTGTCTGTAGTGAAGCTACGTGGCATGTTGAACATATCACCCCAGGCTGACAGACACTGTATCCCATATGAATGACACCAATTTGTTAGCCAACTGTTAAACGTGACATGTTTGTCTGTATACTGTGACATCATAATTGGTGGGTGTAAGATGCTAAACAAGGTCAGGTTCATACTGGCCTGGACTACATGATCAGAGTGTTCCTCCGTGTATCATGTTGTGTGGTCCAGGGAGTAACATCTGAGGTTTTACGCACCAGCATGGACAATGATGGTGCCAGTCCTATACTTGCTTTGGAGTGACCTGACTGCATGTATTATGTGGCAGATCCTGGCACCCGACAGACAGCCCAAAGTGACTATTCCCTTGTTTGGGCTGGTGAGTGGTACGTCAGTGTGTCTGACAATAAGTGTCACCTATTACAAGTGTATTAGGTGTGTTGTTTAGCCCGAAGGGCAGTGACTGTGTGGCACACTGACATTGTGAACTATGTGATATGTGGGTATTGTAATGGGGTAGCAGTTGTGTGTGTGTCTGCTTTGGAGGTCTCTGCTGCTTAGGCAGAGTTCATTTACAGCATCCGAGTATGTCTACATGTGATAATGTGGTTTGAGTGCTGTCGCTAGAGGATATGTGAGACTGATATATGGTGTGTGTGATTACCTTCACCACCTGATAGACTGTGCCAGTCATGGGTCGAGAGAGTTCAGCACCCTGTATGTCTATATAGGTGCATCTCACACATATATCTGAGTTTGTCGGGAGGAGGAGAGGGTTGTCTGTGTACATGAGGCAGATGTGACATTGTGTCAACATCATAATATTCACCAGCTGGACTGGAGAGTACACACGAAACCGACCCCTGGACATGCCAGGATATGATGATGACATACTCTGTAGCCTGATCACAAATGATCAGTAGGGTGTTAAGTGTATAAAAGAGTATAACAGGGATTAGTGCTTAGGTTCGTTAGTGTTTTGTAAAGAGTAGCTGAGAAGGAGTCCAGACTGAATCATGACACCACCTTCAGCTATATCATAAATAGCAATGTACACCCATATATGACCTGAGTCAAGGCCAACTGTACCTGACTGACAATGCCGACATCCTGACAGACAGGCCCATGTATACATACCCACCTCCCACTGACGATAGTCCATATCATCATACCAGGAGATATCACATGTAGAATGGATGAGCAGCTACCCCCAATGCCAAAAGCATGGCAGCAAGTGGAATACATTGATTCCCAATATGTGTCATGCATAAACTACAGAACAAACAGATCCTGCACCTGAACAGTCAGCTGAGCCTCACCCTCTACACAGGATGTGGAACCTTTGAATGTGTTACAGCAACATATGGCACTCCCCACAAGTGTTGCTGCACAACACACCATGGGAAGTACAGTCCACTATGCCTATGAAGTTTGATCTGCAAGGTCATGGAGTCCATCATTGTTAAAGTCATAAACAGAGCTATTGGAAGCTGACATACACACAACCCTACCAACTGTGGTATGTTCATGTATGGATCATGGCTCCCAAACATGCTAGACTGTTTGCAAGGCAGCCACCCAGGACATAAATCACTGAACACAGCTACACATGTCTCACATAGACTTTGAATAGCCCTTTACCAACATCCCACACATATGTATTATCCACAAAACCAACAAGCTGTGCATAAATATGTGTTGACATATAAAGGAATGTCAATGTGTCCACAGATAGATCACAAAAGGTAAGGATTATGAGGTCCTGTTCAAGCTGTTGACACCTGCTGACCCACATGGACCATTCCTGGAATGGCATAAAACAAAGTGTACACACATCACCATGTCCAGTCTGATGATGTCACCATCCTATACATACAGCAGGAGAAGAGAAACCAGCCAGTAAAGCAAATAGCGCGCTGTGTTAATGCGTCTCTCTCTATTAGCATAACATAGTTAGGTACGGGTTTGAATCCTGCAAACACTGACTGTGTGTGTGTGGGGGGGGGGTGTATGTGTGCAGTTTCCTTTGAGAGGAGTGCCCTTTTTGGAGACTGCGAAGACTCACTAAAATAGGTACATTCCTCTTTGGAAAGTCTGATGATGTCACCATCCTACAAATACAGCAGGACTGGAAACCAGCCAATAAAGCAAATAGTGCGCAATGTTAATGCGCCTCTCTCTAATATCGTAACATAGTTAAGTAGGGGTTTGAATACTGCAAACACTGACTGTGTTTGTGTGGGTGGGGGAAGGTGTGTGTATGTGTGCAGTTTCCTTTGAGAGGAGTGCCCTTTTTGGAGACTGGAAAGACTCACTAAAAGAGGTACATTCCTCTTTGGAAAGTCTGCTGATGTCACCATCCTACAAATACAGCAGGAGAAAGGAAACCAGCCAGTAAAGCAATTAGTGCGCTGTGTTAATGTGTCTCTCTCTAGTATCATAACATAGTTAGATAGGGTTTGAATCCTGCAAACACTGACTGTGTGTGTGTGGGGGTGTGTATGTGTGCTGTTTCCTTTGAGAGGAGTGCCCTTTTTGGAGACTGGGAAAACTCACTAAAAGAGGTACATTCCTCTTTGGAAAGTCTGATGATGTCACCATCCTACAAATACGGACAAAGAAGGGGAACTAGTCAGTAAAGCAAATAGTGCGCCATGTCAATGTGTCACTCACTAGTATCATAACATAGTTAGGTAGGGGTTTGACTCCTGCAAACACTGACAGTGTGTGTGTCACTGTTGGTCAATGCGGTGTGGGTTTTGGTTTTACTATGGTAGGACATATTATGATTAAAACAGTAAGTGCATTGCACACATCAGGTATCTGCGTGGCAAATATATATGTGTACATGTCCCCTCAATCAGTACATAGGGGTGGAGCCTGCATACTACATGAATACATATGTTTCCATTGACAGGTTGTGCCGCTGCTTCTCAGATCGTAGGTCACATATGTATGTATGTGACAAGGCCGTCCACTGTTGTGATCTGTGGCCAAGGTCATCTGTGCCACACACACCCATGACATTTACTAAAGAGTAGTGTGAGTGAGGGTATATACCTGGGGTATATGTCAGACATGTTCATACACAACAATGACTGGCAATAATGGACAGTCTGTATAGGTGCACAACTGCCTTGTGGATCTGCATTCAGGCTTCTAATGTCTTATGTGATACACCAAGGGACTCCACAATACCTATGGATATGTGGATACCAAGGGACACATGACATAACACGAGGCTGTATGTATACATTGGTACCCAACATACTTGTTGAGGTCTACCATCGATGTGGTACTGACGGGATAGTATGTATAGTAAATTTGGATGGCTATGCCATAGCCAGCTTACTGCTATACAGCATGTATCAGACAACAGGTATCTGTCTGTATGATACCTTTGTGTAGGATATGCGTCTCATCCAGGGAATGCATTGTAGGCCAATGCATGCATTTCCAGATGTGCATGGACACATCCCTAGTGTGTTTGCATGTACCTAAGGGGGCTATATGCCAAACAGGTGTGGTCCCAGGAATGGGTGGTGGTTAATACCACTGGTTAGTGTTATAATACCGGAAGGATCCAACTGTTACTGAGTTCCCTACAACTGTGTGTCATTTGTCAGGACATTATCCAATGATTGCTTATAGTCATGCTGTTGAGGTTGTGTATACTACCAGACCACAAATCATTGACAGATATTAACAGTATCACCCACAGCATAGTGTCAACCCATGACATGCACACATGTGGACCCATGTTAGTACATAACTGTAGTAGAATGCATACTGACCATTGAAGGTTACTATGAGATGCTAACAATGTGTACAACAGGGTATGCCACACGTCCCATGTGTCCACCATGCACGTACATGCAGACAGAGCGCACCCACCATGTTCACAAATGTACACTTGCTAATCTGTACTGCACACATCACACACGTACTGTCCACTCACTAACACATGCTGGCAACACATTACACTTCAGCTAAGTGGGTGGATAATACATACTCAGACCTAACAGTGGTGTAAACAATGCTACATTGACAATCAGAGCTTTGATGCATAATGCCTGCTCA
Source organism: Protopterus annectens (assembly GCF_019279795.1). Taxonomy (NCBI): domain Eukaryota; kingdom Metazoa; phylum Chordata; order Ceratodontiformes; family Protopteridae; genus Protopterus; species Protopterus annectens. The sequence goes on along the minus strand of NC_056731.1, from coordinate 496,208,094 downwards.
GACATATCTACAAGGATGTCATTACACTTTCCTGTTGACAACTTGCTAATATTGCTACACTGCTATAATGTCACCCTGAGCATCAGCACCATGTTAGCCTGATCCTGCATCAATGTTACAGATGACAGGAGGCGACACAGGTATCATCATATGCACAGGGTGTGTTGTTGTTTGCCAGAGCCTGACATTGACCCATTCAATCGACATGTCTGTGTGTATGTGTGTGTGTGTGTGTGTGTGTGTGTGTGTGTGTGTGTGTGTGTGTGTGTGTGTGTGTGTGGAACAACAGTACAGCATGGGCCAATGTTGATGTAATGTGTGTGTGTATGTGTGAGCCCTAGTTGTTTGGTTAATGTGTGTGTGTCTGCATGCACACAGCTCCACCATGTGGCTGCCATATATGGTAGTTTGTGGGACAGCCACAGACTGTACCTGCTAGGCTGTACAGATCACTGTCTCTGGCCACGGATACAATACCTGTGCCTGGCAGGGGTGCTATGGTCAGTACTGGGTACCAACCCCGACTGGGTACTGTCATCAGAGGCAGAGGTATGACGACTGGACCCACAACCCTGCTGGGACTGGCCAGAGCCACGTGCACGTGGTCTACTGGACGGTCAATGGACAGGCCAGCCCAAGCATGGCTGGGGCTGGAATTCACACTACGGGAGCAGCTGTGAACTGTGGGCCATCCGTGACCACTGCCAGCTGTTGCTGGCATGCGTCCGTGTCGACATCGCAACCGTCCTGCACGGTCCTGGCTCATGGACGACATATTGTGGAGGGCATCTACTGTCTCCCCCCAAAATCTATCAATGACCTCGGTGTAATTCCGGATGGCACCGACAAGGTCACGGATGCTGTCATTGATAGCGGTGTAATGGGCACTCTGCGCCCTAAGTCCCTGTCTGGTGTACTGTTCCATATGTGCCTGAGCCTGCATTACAGCCCAGAACATACTGGACATTGTAAGACCTGTAAGGGCACGTCTGCCAGGGGCAATACGACCAGCAGTGCTCCCCCGAGAACCCCTGGACCTCCGTCTATGTGGTACCATTCCAAGAATCCAGCTATGGCTGCTGTGAGGGGATGCAAGTGCCATGGGTACCACACTCTCCTGGTCAATGCCAACTGTATGCTGTCCCTCGCTTATGGCCATTGGTGATGAGGGATGTATTGGCAGTATGAGTGTGCACATAGATGGGGTTGAACGCTGTGTACTGTTGATTGGCAGACCAACGACAGACCCTGTCAAACCTTCCTTTGCCAGAATACATGTCTCATAATCACCACTATTCGTGGCAGTGGCTTCAGGTTCCCTGCTGCTTTCAGCCACCCCTAAGTCAGCACCTGTGAGAGGAAGACAGGAAACACACTTTACAGTCTGCACGTGATGCATGCACACATGCACACATGAACACATGAACACATGAACACATGCACACATGAGCACATGCACACATGCACACATATACACTCCTCACTACAGCACATATACACACACACCAGCAATCCAACACATACTCTATAGTGGGTGAAGGTGGGTGCCAGTATCCCAAGGCAAACAGTCACCACACATGTGTCAGCATGCAGAATATGTGTTGCACAAGACCATGCAGTGCAAGTGTAATCACCCCTATTTCATGGCAGTGTACATGGCTTTGATGCAACTGTGTAGTGGTTCAGTGATTGGCTACACCCTGGAACACAATGTGTACCTGGACACAACATTGCTATGCAAGTATTATCAGCTCTGCAATGCCCTGAGCACCATCACTCACATGTATACATGCCATGGCTACATGTGTTATCTGTGTGACACATAGATTTCCATGTCTGAGTGCAGTGTCTGTGTCCATAGCAGACAATAGTGGGCACAGGTGTGGCACATGAATGCTATGTACAGACACGGGATGAGTGGTGCATGTTGATGTGAAGGAATCCCAGTGCTCGACATGGCTAGTATGCAGTGGTTATGGTGAGTGTGGGACAAATTGCAGATATGACAGTGCTAGCCATGGAATGGCATGCTACACGACTGCAACATTAAACACCACACATATCCAATGTGTGTCATGTGACCTATACACCCACTAGCATTCCAGGACATATATGCAACACTTTTTTCGAATGGCGACTGCTATGCATATTGTGTATACTGGCATATGTAAGCACACACACAACATGCTATGCATATTGTGTATAGGTACATATGTTTGCACACACACAACATTGAGGTGCACAGCAATGACTACTATGAGTAGTACTGTGGTCACTGTAACTGGATGGGGTGTAGTACCCTGTGCCATCATCATCATGCATCTTGTGGTCACTCACAGCTACTAATGTGTGCAAGACCAATGCCTAGCATGCTGTACCTGAACTGCAGTGCCGTGGCTACGTTCACAATTACACAGCCACTTTGTACATGGGTGTGTAAGGTACCCGATGGGGAGCATTGCCTAACATGACTGTGTTATGTGTTGAAGAGTGTTGCACAGCCCCATGATAGGCCTTTACACCTGAGGTATATCATGTGTGTGTGCATGACATGTGGGATACTGAAGTGTAACCTTACAGCGGGTGTGTGGTAATGCCAAATGTAGCATGTTTTCGTGTCCTGTGTATGATAAATGTGTTCTGTTGTGTACAGCTGTAGCAACTATGCATGTCCAATGTGCAGTACAGTGTTGCCACAAATGTGTCTGCTGTTCTGTGCATTGCATGTGATTGAGGCAGCTACTGACTTTACTGAGACGTTTAATGTCTCACAACAAACATGCACAGCATGCATTATGCGTAGGTGTGTTATGTGTACATGGCCTACACCTCACCTATGACATGCACATGTCATTACCAATATTAAAGTGTTAACACACTCACCAGCATGTATCATCTGCCCTGCTGTCACACCAGAGGGACCTACAAGAATATGACACAGTTTGTCAGTGGCCACAACTGTGGCATTGCAACTGTGAGTGTGCTAAACTACAGTAGAACAACAGTCAACAGTCACAGGTGTACAGATACTATTCCAAATATCAGTATTGCACACAATAGGCAGCACAACTGCTGAACACACAGTACACATCTTACATATGCATATCCTAACAGTACAGGTAACAGTAGTCTACAGCTAGGGCATATTACCTGCACGCTCCATGTCATCATGCTGGGTGGCTCCAGCCTCCATGATGACACATGTGTGATGCTGTTGCTGCTGTAGGCCAGGAGCCACCATGCTTAGGAGCAGCTCCTCCACTCTGGTGAGGGGGGGGATGTATGGCCGCCCCACCACCTGTGGCAAGCTGTTGTCTATGGATATCAGACGCACGCTGCCAGACATGTCTAATTAAATGACTGCAGTGATGGCATACCTGCTCATATGCCCGGTTATGCATGCCTATGTCATTTACCCAATGAACAAGATCTTGCCACAGTGCAGTACGCTCATGCTGGTGCTGGCTGGCCCTGGAAAACAGCAGTGTATAGTGCTGCGCCGGGCTGTTATGTATTTCCTGTTCCTCCGCAGCTGTATAGGATGGATTGCGTTGATGAGCCATAGCCCTGGAAGACAATTAAACAAAATATGTGTGAGCAAGTCATGTGGCACACTTAACATTATTAAGCACAGATATCACTTAACTGCCATATATAGCATCTGTTTGTCTGTCAGAGGATACACACATTCAATACCACATAACAGTGCTCAGCCCACAACTGGCTGTCAGTGCCTGCCACACTCCATATAACAAACCAGTATACACCAGAACTCGGCACACTGTTTGGGATACAATGCACAACCTTGCCACGGGGGTATATATCAAGCTAATGCATGAAGAAATATGTCATCCAATGCAATGAATGTAAAGTACATTTACAGTATTACCAGTAAACCACCCTAGTCATTGATGCCATACCCCTACCTAACATATGTGCACAGTTGTTAGTATAGCTGGCATACTGCTGTAACAGAGTATACATGTTGCTAGGTACACACACATACCCTGTAACACACATGTGATTGCAGGCATGGTACATGCATCATTACACACACATCAGACATACATACAACACACAAATGTATGCTGACACAGATGAGCATTACCTGTGTACCTTACAGTACTGTGTGCCCCTACGTACAGATACCTATGCCTGAGGTATGTAATCTGTGCAGACTACAGGAATCACACAAGACAGTGTTACTAGGGAATGTGAACATACACCATACTGTGCTGTTTAGGCCTACAGCTTTAGGTAGTACAACAGTTCATATATGAGCTGTATTCACAAGCAGTACCACTTACTGAGCATACATGTATTGCTTCAGCCTACAATGGGACACCACAGTTGTACACAAGGAACTACGTCACAACATATGCCATCCTACTATGTCTGCATCCCAATAACTGAAACATCTTTCTCTGGCCTCACACCTAGGACACAAACTACCATGACAGAAACAACCTCACACTAAGCTATCACACCTTTACAGACCTTGCACACATTCACTGTCACACTCATTCCACCTCACATAGCAGGTATTGCACTGAGTACATGTGTGTGTGTGCATTGTATCATAGGTAGATAATACACTATTGGCCCTAGGGCCTAGAGCAGTCTAGCCATATGCTACCCTGACCTTTGACACACATGTAATGTCATTTCACATGCTCCTGTCAACCGGATACACAGAGGTGACTCCCAGGGCATATTACCTATCTCTCAAACAATCATCAGGGGTATGTATGACATCTGCTAATGAGGAGCCTTGTTTGTTAATGCTGGGTGGTTTAGTCCAGAGTAGGGCATATTTGTGGATAGGAACCTGTGCCTCCAGCATGTGCTGTTTAGTAAGGTGGTGAGGATTAGGGCCCTAGGTCATGTAGCCCGGAGGGATTGTGAGGTGTTGACATGGTGGTTGGCCGACTTCTATGGGTGTGACATACCTCTGTATGTCTGGCAGAGGTAACCTCTGGGTGGGTGGTATGCAATGCACTCTAGCTGTGGTTTTGTGAGTCAGTCTGCATAGGGCATGTGTTTGAAGGCAGTATTACTCTTTGTGAGGTATGTCTGTGGCCTTTCCACTTGCTGTAGTTGTCATGTGAGGAACATGCCACATGGGGCATTGTGATGAGTAGAGGGGAACCCTGCCTATATTTCCTTAGATGACACACATTTTGTGATGACATGTACCACATAGACAGATTACAACACTAGTGTGGCACTGTGATTATCAAAGGGGAGGCTACTGTCCACCTATGTCCCATGTTCCCTTCTGACACCTTCAGTGTTAGGCAGGCTACCGCCTATGTGGTAGTTACTGGGTAAAGTGTTTTGGAATGGGGTATGGCACTGCAGTACCAACACTGGTGTTCAGACTATGCCTTGGTCAACAGCCACCTGCTGCAGTACGTATGACCCAGTGTCTCCCTCTCTCTCTCTCTCTCTATATATATATATATATATATATATATATATATACATAGCTATACATAGCTATACATAGCTATACATATCTATACATAGCTATACATATCAATACATATCTATACATATCTATACATATCCATATATATCTCTATATATCTATATATATCTATATATATCCATATATCTATATATCTATATATATATATATATATATATATATATATATATATAGATATATATATATATATATATATATATAAATATATATATCTATATCTATCTATATATCTATATATCTATATATCAATATATCTGTAAATATATATATATCTATATATATATCTATATATATATATATATATATATATATATTTATATATATATATATATATATATATATATATATATATATATATTTATTTATTTATACACATATATATATATATATATATATATATACACACACACACACACACACACACACACACACACACACACACACACATATATATATATATATATATATATATATATATATATATATACATACATGTATACATCCATTGCTGTACATTTAGATGCACATATAGGCACATATACTGCCCACCTTTCATGGTGGGGATGTCAATTATGCAACAGTTGTGAGACATACAGTTATGTAATAATATTGCACAGTGTTGTGCAGAACGCATTTTGCTGTCCTCAGGCCGTATAGCTGTAGCAGGCCTCACTGCCTGTAGCTCAGTCCCACAGCGTTTAACCACCACATGACATATACTGGCACTGCTTGATGTCTGCAATGCCACACACTACAACCTACATATATTTGTGCACATATCAACCTTCAACAACATATATATGTCCAGCCTTTACTAACAGTTGCAGTATGTCCCTTGCCCTATGCACATGTGCATATACATATAGATATGGACTGCTGCCACATATGGATGATTCACAGTATGTAGAGTACCCTTCAGACACATCATTCAGATGCCTGCAAATACATATCTGTTACATACCTACCTTTGTATTCCTCACCTCCGCCTGTTGTAGCTTTTGCTTTTTTTTTTTTTTTTTTTTGGTTTTGGTTTCCTCTGTGTGTTGGTCTTTCTTTTCAGTGTCTGTCTCTTACAGCCTGTTTGTCTCCGTCTGTCTGTCTGTCTGTCTCTGTTTGTCTGTCTGTCTGCCTCTCTCTCTCTCTCTCTCAGTTGGTGCAATGATATTATTGCATGTGTGGACAGCAAGTACTGGCTGCTTTTCTAGCTATCTGCACATGTGCATGTGATGGCCTCTGCACCAATTGGTGCCTACCATTTAGTAATTGCATGCAGCCTGCTGTGTGGTAATTGCAGTACTCACTGTGATTGCAGGACACTGCTATAAAATGCTAGGTTAGGTAGGCGTAGCCCTTTCAGTTGTGCAAGGTGGGGCCCATGCTTGTTTGCTGTGGACACTGTTGTCTCAGTCAGAAGGTTGGTATATGTCTCATATCTGAAGCTGGATTGTAGCCAGTGATATGCATGTTGTACTGAAACCTGACTGTTGCTTCTTCCAGTGCACTCTTCTCAGTGTGTAAGTTTACTCACACCTCCTAATGCTAACACTGGATACATGCGAGTATGTACTTTCATTTCAAATTAGAGAATTAACTGGCATACAACAGTAGTTATTGCAATGTGTTCCTATGGCTTTCCTATTTTCCCTTTACATTCACTCATTGTAATGCATGATATATTTCTTAAAGCACCAAGTTATTGTATATCTGCTGTGGCTTAGTGGTATTTCATGCAAACTGGTGAGTCGAAGGTGTGGGGGTTCGAGACTGACAAGGGTATTTTATTTTGCTGCTGAGCAGTACAAAGGCCCTGTCATACACAGTGACTAAGGCAATTTTAAGCAGTTGTAAGTGGGTTTGCACAACGCTTAGCTAAGCGAACCCATGCGCACACTGGTGCAAACCAGCTTACTACTGTTTACAAGTGCTTACTCTCGCTAACCCCCGCGCTCATTTCTTTGACAGAAAAGTAAATGGGGAGATAGGAATGTGGTGATAAAGGGTGCACAAAGAGGGGAAGACAGTAGGGAAACCAGCTCGGGATGTACAGGATGGGTGTGGGGAAGGTCCATAGCTGCCCGTTTCTTTACCAGCAACAGCTGTGCATATGCAATACATTAGGAGTGAAATTTGAAACCTTCCACCCCTGAGAGAGGGGTGAGGACAACTAAGTATATTGTACTACCAATTATGAATATCAGGCACATGTACTGTTTGTGAACTGCTATACTGTCATTAGTACATTACTCACTTCTGAACAGTTTGTGGTTTGTTTGTGTTGACATTAGCACAGTCTGCTTAGGACAACTGGCCATATTTCAGTACTGTGTATGCCTACCTACACCCGTGGGTGTGCCTGACTACACAGGTATATGGTACTTTTGGGTAGGGGTGCAGAACTGCGGAGAGCATTATATATTATCGTGTGCTGTTTATCTTGCTGAACATGCAGAGTTGATGTGTACCTATTCTAGGAAGGCTAGTAGTCTGTCTCAGTAGCTCCCACCTGTGGACATATCCAGATGGTAGACAGAGGTTAGCCTAGTATCCTTTGACTGTGCACCACACCAGTCTTTTCAGCACCTGAACAATGGCATTGTCACAGGTAGTTGCTAGCAGTACATGGTTACATCCTTTGATATTTCTGTGGTGTACTCCTACATACGGGCATGCTTGTGGAATTCATTCTACAGCTATTTGCTGAGTGTGTAACAGCAGACAAGCTGATATGCCTGTGTGTTTCTGACAGTTCCAGGCCTCAGATACTCTCAGGTAAATATTTGAACAGCCTCTGGGAAAGGTACATATAAATGGGATACACCGGTAATATATTTCAGATATTTTGCTGTTGAAACTGTGGGGGATTTGGAGCATATGTATTACTACACCTTTCCTGACGTGCAAGCAGTGTCTTCTCTCACTTATTGACATTTTTCATTAAGTGAGATTCCCCACCTTTCTGCATACTGTTAGTACATTTCACAGGGAGTCAGAGGGGCACAGCTAACATTTGTTTGCAAATCAGGGACATCCCTGTAAATCAGTCACAGTTGGGAGGTCTGGCCTCTGACCTATTCAAATATGCCAGTGTTTATCCTGTTCTGATACTGTGTGGGGTTTGTAAGGTGCTACTGTAACATTATTCCATACTAGCATGGCTGGTTCTCTTTTCACAGTCATGCCATGCAATTCCACAACACTTGCTGGTTAAGGGCCACAGAACAAGATTTGCGTTATGCCATTCCTATTCACCCTTTACATTCACTCATTGTAATGCATGATAAATTTCTTTCAGCACCGCATTATTGTATATCTGCTGTGGCTTAGTGGTTCTTCCTGCAGTCTTGTGAGTCCAAGGTCTGGGGTTTGAGACTGACAGGGGTATTTTATTTTGCTGCTGAGCAGTACAAGGGCCCTGCCATAGAGTGACTAAGGCAATTTTAAGCAGTTGTAAGTGGGCTTGCGCGGGTTTGTGTGACGCTTAGTGATGCTTAGCTAAGCACACACATGCAAACACTGGTGCAAACCCGCTAACTACTGCTTAAAAGTGCTTACTCCCGCTATCCCCCGCGCTAATTTCTTTTAAAGAAAAGAAAATGGGGAGATAGGAAAGTGGTGAAAAAAGGGGCACAAAGAGGGACACACAGTAGGTAAACAAGCTCGGGATGTGCAGGACGGGTGTAGGGAAGGTCCATAGCTGCCCATTTCTTTAACAGCAACAGCTGTGTATATGCAATGAATTTGGAGTGAAATTTGAAACCTTCCACACCTGGGAGAGGGGTGAGGACAACAAAGTATGTTGTACTGCCAATTCTAATTATCAGCTTACATGTTTGTCCGATGGACATGTGTGCGAAATGGGCAGCTATGTATGGGGCGTAATTTTTTTGTGGGTACAGATTGCCCTTTTTTTTTTTTCAGGTGAGAGTGGGAAGTGAAGTAGAGGAAGTAGGTATGTCCGGGGAGGTAGGTTGGGAAGGTAAACAGACAAGACAGACAAGACGCATACAGGGGCGGTGTATGACACATGGGGTGGGTGAACACAATTGACTGGGTCGGATGTTTGGAAATCGCAAGTCCATGAGCCCACAGATGGTAACAGTGGAACTGAGATCCCCACCCATGGGCAGTCACCACTGAACCTTCACATCCCGAGGGTGGCTGTGCTGAGGGCTGCGTAGGATGGGCAGTCTCACCCATGAGACGCGCCACTCTCGCCTCAAGCTGGCATAGGGGATCAGTGACTGAACGCTGGATCTCCCTACGAACCACAGCCTGGACCCTTCGAAGGGTGACAGGTGGCCCTTCTCCAAACACACTTGCACGGGGTGGACGAGCCCCATCCCCTGCAGCGCTTCCACCTGAAGGTGGCACAGGACCAATGGAGGAGGGGAGCCCGGGCTGGGCACCAGACCTGCTGGTGCCAGGTGCACTCGCCGGCTGAGGAAGGACAGGTGGGTCCACTGGGACCAGCCTTCCCATACGTTCTGTGATTAGATGTGTTTAATTACAACATAAACAAAACAGCATTCCAGATTAGTTGTAACAGCATGCAATAATATTCCCATTAACCCAACACACCAAGGGTACAACAGTTGAACAGCAAGCATAACACATGCATATATTGAACCACAGTGGTTATTCCAACAGGATGCAGGGATGTTTGGCAGCAATAGGCCACCATGATTGTGGTGTTTAAACAGGGCACATGCATCAACGTGAATGCAAATATTTATAGAACAATAGGACATATGTCCCAACAAATATTTAAGATTACACATACCCATTGAGGTGTGGAATTGCATGGTTTATGCACATACAGTAGGGTGTATAAAAAAACCTCGGTTAACATCTTATAATGACCTTTTAGTCTACACTACAGTCCTAGTGACTGCAAGTGTATAACCCCTACCTGTATTATTACACTTGCCACCATACATTAGGTTGTATTCTGGGTTTGGCTAGTTCAATATATGCCTGACCTATATCTGACATACTAACTGTCCAGGATGCAGATGTTACTGCTACATATTTCTTGATTGCATTTATATTTCTTTATCTACATATCTGGGATGTTTTCAGATGACATTTTCACTTTGATTTGTACAGAACCCTGCATTTCTTGACACACACTCACATTTCTGGTGAGAAAATAACATGCTACACGTGTGCCAGGTTTACTTATTCATGCCAGCCAGTAAATGCCTGTTGTGGACTGTATATATGTTTCACAGCTACTAGTACTTCCATCACTCACTTTATATGGGACTGCACAACTTTGGGTTGCCAGCACCTTTTCAAACAGTACTGTTTGTATACTGCAAGGGTACAACAACATTTCAGACTCTGTGACACAGACACACTCTGGGTTTTAGACCTTTATTAATGACATTACACACTTTTCCACAGGCTCACTCCTTTATTTGTTTTAACGGTGTATATGGCAGACATGTTCAAGACATATAATACCTTTATTAATAGGTTAGAACAATCTTTTTTTAGGCTCACTCACTTATTTTATATAACAGTGCCTGCAGAGATATTATTCCAGACATACGTTACCTTTCTTAATGGGTTTCTACACTCTTTTTCTGCCTCTTTGATGTTTTTATCTGACAGTACATGCAGAGGACTTATTCAGGCAATTTTATGGCTGTATTATTGGACTACAACACTTTCTTTTATGCTCTCTCCCATATTTTATATAACAATACATGCAGAATAATCACTAAGCTGCCTGGTGGTGCAGCCTTAGCAGCCTATCAGCATAGGCTTGCTGATTCGTAGCACGGTCACCTGCAGCTGTAAAGTAAATGAAGGGATATTGAGACATACCTATCCATTATACATACTCCATTATCAATTCTTACATACTGCATTCCATGGCTACATACTCAGTTGTGGGGCATCCCGCATCCCGCGGGCCTCCTGTATCCATTGGTTCAGGTGGTCCTGCTTTTGTCTCTTCAGGTCTGCATGGTGGTGACGGACCTGCTCACCAGTCCGAGGAATGCCTGTGGCACTGGTGAGGTCACGAGCTAACCGGTTCCAAGCCTCTGCCTTGTACTCCGTCCCTTGGAACTGGCCCTGCAGGAGTCTTGACTTGTGACGGTGGACAAGGAGCCAAACCATGTATTTGGACTCCTCGATGCCCCAACGTTGCGCTCGGAAGCGTGTTCCCTCACCGACACCAGACATTCTAACTGCAGATATGAGCTAAATCAGTTATGGCGTGTATTCCCGCCTGTGGGGCTTAAATATGCCGCATTTCCCACACTTTTTTGTGATTGGCCGTTTTGTAAAATTCTCGGCTGACTGCAGACCTGCTTAGTAATGGTTAAACTACCATTTGTACATATATGAATGTTAATAGTGGCTGCTTCCCATATGTTGTCATGGCTTAGTGGTTCTGTACTTTGCTTCTGATGCACAGAGTCCTGGGTTCAAATCTTGTCATTCATTTTATTTTCATACTATCTAGACAGGCTAGGGGGTGTGGTTGCATTTAAGCAACTTTGCTCTACGTTGCTCCTCAATGCCCTATGGTGCCCTGGTTGGAGCAGTGCGCATGTCCGCGCAAACACATTGCACTGGGTAAAGCGCCATTGAACTATGGGCAACTCTATTGCACTGAGTAAAGCGCTATGAAACAATGGGCAACTGTATTGCGCTAGGTAAAGTGCTATTACACTGTGGGCACCTCTATTGCGCTAGGTAAAGCGCTATTCAACTACGGGTAACTCTATTGCGCTGGGTGAAGCGCTGCTTAACTGCAGGCAATTTTATATCAGGATCCTTTAAAATATTTATTTTGTTCACTGATACATTGGCCATTTCATTGCTTTTTGGTAATGTTTAAACATATTTGTCAGGTATTATTTCATACACTGATTTCAAAAATAAATACGAAGGGGAGTGGTGGGTCTCAAACCGTGAATGCCTCTTCTTTGTGTGAACGCTCTACCCTTATGCTATTGCTATTTGTTGTGATTTGCATTAACATTCTTTCTTATGCTCTTCCATGTCAGAATTGCTGACTCTAGCTAAATAATGGGCACACCTGCGCACACACGCGCAAATACAGGCAGCTATTTTGGGGATTTAAAAAAATATATTTAATGTTTTGCGTTTTAGAACTGTGATAGGGGTTTACAATATCAGGGAGTGTGGTGTTGGGTGCAGGGACATTTGAGTGGACTCGCTGTTGTGTGTGTGCTTTGTTTAGTTTTAAAACACTTGCAGGGGCGTGGACTTTTAGACTGCTCAGCAGTCGGACATGCCCCCTTCTTTCTTACACGGACCGTGTAAGACTTACGGTTGAGTCAGCGTGCCCTCATGCATATTCATGGCACTCTGACATCAAACCGTTCAACTGCAGCCTCCGAGTAAGACTTATTAAGTCTTACACGGAGGATTAGTGAATCTGGGGGATAATTTTCCCCATATTGCATCATCTTCTACCAATTCTGCAAAATCACTTTCAAGACTGTAATATTCTCTTTTTACCATTTCTTATAGTCAAATATAATCTAATTCCTTCCATGGTCCTTATTAATCGTCATGTCCTTCAAAGAATTGTTTAACTCTACTAAATGTATTCCAGTGTACATTTCCTTCAGTGTATCATTTTTTTATTTTTTTCTTACAAATATACCTTTCTCTCTTCTCAAATTCCCCATTATATAACTGCTGTATAAAATATTTACTTTTTTTTCCACTAGTTGCAATAAATTATTATATTCCTCATTTCCTCTTCTAAGCTATACAGAAATGCAGGCTTTAACTGTAGTGAAGCTGCCAAAAATAGATTTACTTTTCTTCTGTTGTCATTATCATTCTCTGGTGATGTATATAACCCATTCTTCCTTCTTCATTCTCCTTATTAAAAAATGTATTTCTTGTAAAATTCAAAATATTTATTCATGACCAAGTCATCCATTTCAAATGTTTACATTCTTCTTCTCATTCCTTTATTAATCTTCCTTTCTCATATGAATATATTTCCATTTAACCACCTTATTAAATACACTTTACCAATGCCATCAAATATCATATAACAAATTAAAATCCAAATAAACTGTTCATAAGCTATCAAAATATCGCTCCAGATCCCCTGTTACATTGGTTCTCCATAATCACATCTAAATTTTTCCAAAATTGTGCTCACTTCTAAAATGATTACAATTCATATACTGTCATATGATCAGGAATACCATTGCATTTACCAAGTCTTTTGAAGTGATTATACAGAATCTCCCCTTCTGTTCTCCTGTTATCCACTTCTATTTGTTTATCATTTTCATTAAAAGTGGCACTTTCTTCCCCAAATCACTTTTTGTTACCTCATGCACAATATTTTAATATTAGTTGCCTGTTCATTTCCTGATGTTACGTTTTCATTATCTATATTTAAATCCATTATTTCTAACATTTCCAGTTCAAACTGCAAAGGACAATCAGTCCTAAAAATATTTTATGTTTAAACAAAATTTAATACATTATATCACACAATTCTTTTCAGAATCTCTCCCTTCACAAATCCCGCATCTGCATTTCTTTCAGTCTATTATCTATCAACTGGCCCATTTCATTACAGTAAAAACAGCCAATAGGATGGTCTTAGTAAAACTTCAGTACATTTTACCCCTTGGACTTGGAAAGTTCAACAAAATTTAATTTTTCTTAGGCAAATCAAAAGTTACAATCCAATCCCATTCCCAAAACACATCCATATCATGGACATTAACAGTAGAAACTGTCATTTCACTACAATCATCTAACAAATTAATTAATTAGTTGTCACACTTGCCAGTCTAAAATGAATGATCACCTCTCTACATTGTTAGCATGAAATATTTATCAACAGAGGACATTGCTTAAGCACAGCGCACTGAGCACTCCAGCAAGTCTGACACTCTGCAACATGGCTTGTAATGTTGAAATATAAATGAAGAACACTGTCATACATCAAAAACATATGTCACACTTCTGCTGCCATTTACTCATAGTATTAGTCCTTTTCAAGGTCTTTCACTTCCAGAATTTTTACATTATAACTCTGCCACTAATATACATACTACCTTTCTGTAGTTATCCATTGTCTCCAAGAAATGATCACACATTCTGTGTAATCTACTGGTGAGAAGTAGTTTACATTCCTCTAAACCTTTTATAAGCCCTGTAAAATAATTCATTCCTATCTATTTATATTTTCTTCCAGAAGTACCCAGCTACAAGGGCTTATTGATGTTATTCATATCACCAAGAAGTTACAATGTAATTTTGTTGACTGCATTAGTCCCACTAGGCATGTGGTCTATTTTCTGGTAATTTCCAAAGTTTTTTTTCTACAGGCTACAGGAAATTTGGCTAGGGCACCATGGAATTTTCTCTAAAAATTTTAACAGGGAGAGTTGGAGATTTGTTTCCTTCCAGATTAATGTGGGGGAGGTGCTTCCAACATGATAGTAGAAGATGAACAAGAAGTGGAATGACTTCAGCACATGCAATGCTATGAAGCATGCCGAGGTGGAGACTAAATGCTTACTACCTGTTCATCTTCTCATGTGTCTGTCTGACTCCATTCACAGTACACACTACCCTCCCATGCAAGCACCCTGCTCTCACATACTCTGAAAATAAAAGTGAAGAAGCTATTGCGTATTCCTGTCTGATCTTCACAATTAAGATGATGATTACCTGATTTTTCTTTTCAGAAACATAGTGTTCTGTTCAGTCTTCCTAACTTCTCCATTCTGTCTGCAGAATGTATTCTCCCATTTCACACCCCTTTTGTCACCACTTTTCTGTGGCTCTTTGGTCTGATATAAGATCATTACTGTGTTTTCTCTCCCCAGGTCTTCATCTTAACCATTTTCTTCCTCTTCATCTTATTTGGTTGCTCATACCATTCCTGATGCATCCCCACTGTCCTTCCACTGACACCAGTTACTGTCACACCTCATATTATTTACCAGTATGCTTCCTATGAGACTTACACTTATATCTCGGAAATCCTAGGCTTCCATCTTGTATTTCTTACCAATACATCTTGTAATATGATTTTGTTGTCCAGTGTTACAATCACCTTTTGGTAAAATTGTTTTATCTTTTTTTACAGCTTTAAGTGATAGGTGAATTGCTCGGATATGTTCTTAATATATTTATCTGTTATTCAGATTTTGATGTTATTAGTAACTGTGGAATGAGAATGTTACAGTGGATATGTACTTTCCATTGATTTTTCATACTGATATTAGTTACAAACCAGCTGTTCTCTTTTTAAAAGCCCAGCTGCAGAGTGACTGGACTGCAGTCCAACATTCCTGAGGAAAGGCACTATCATTCTAAAACTGTGATACAGCAATGAATGTGTTACCTTCTTTAGCAGGAATCAAAGTTGGGGGACTTATTTTTATAGCAGCTTGCTTCTTCATTGTATCTAGACAATAAATATAATTTATCTTTATTTTACATTTATGCAACGCAGACAGATGATTATATTATGCTGAACATAATCATAAAATGTCAATATCTCTGTTGTTGCCTTTCTCAAAGGTTTACACTGAACATTTCATATGTAAATGTCCCCCTTACTGTGCACATTCCATATGCAAATATCCACCAAAGCAGCATGTGTTGATTATCACTGACTTCTGTGGCTAGGTTTTTCATGTCATTGTATGTGCTTCAGCAAAAGTCAGTATAATATTTTTGTCAAAGCAAGTGGAAGTATCACATATGGCTCACTAGCTCTTAAGAACTCTCAACAAGTTTCTCAGTTGTTGACTTTATGGTAGTTCACATACTTCCAATAAAACAACAGTCTGCCTGCAGAAATAACCCATTCACCATAAACTGTTATATTTGTATTCATTTAATACTTTTAAAGCATAGTGATGGTAGCTCACTCTATTTTTCCAAAGTATATTCTGTACAGATAAAATATGGATGATCATGCATAATACACATTCTACAGTCCTGATTCGAGGAATGCATAATACACATTCTACAGTCCACAATCTAGTAACTAGTCTGCAAAGCACTCCTGAGCATTGGTTTCAGGTCCTCTCCTTTGTCGTTAATAGGCATGCGGATAGCTGTACATCAGTGTTTGAATGCTGTTTCCCACATTAAAGGAAGATTACAATTAACACTGAAAAATGTGAAAAGATAAAGCAAATAGCATTTCACAGAGGATTTTACTCAGTGAAAAATAAGAATTTCTAATTCATGAGTATATTTAGTTGATTAAATGATCCGAAGTTCAGATTTTGTTACACTGTAGCCAAATTTCTGAACCATCTATCTATGATAAACATGAAATGGAATTCTGCTTTGCAGTGTATGAAATTTTCTATAATCAGAAGATAGTGTAGCCTTTCTTTACAAAGTGTATTTGTCCCTGACTCATGAAACCTTTTAGAAATATTTGCAGCTTTTACAGAATGACATAGAAGCAAAAAAATATTGGGTGTGAGTGTGCCTTGTTGGTACACAAATTAATTTAGTGAAAATTTACATCAAACAGAAAATCTGTTTAAAAAAATACATGCTCTTATCCATCCATGAAGAAGCACAGACGTAACAGACCAATGATCCCATTGTAATTCTATCACTTACTAACAGCCACACACTGTTGGCTTCAGATGAAGGTGAAAACAAGTAGGTATTTGACAGGACTGGCGTTATACAACTGTCAACATCTTCTCTCAAGAGCTAGGGACAAAACCAAATGCATTCAGGTGCAAAAGTCCCAAAGCAATGGCACTGTTTAAGTTCTGATTTCATTTATTTGGCAAGTTGACAGTGTTAAATAGTTTGTACTACCTAGCATTTTCTAAGAATAATATATTTGTAACTATAGGGTTTGGTGAGCACTGTTAATTTTCATTATTTTTCACTAAAAACACAATTAGCAAAGGTCAATAAAAACTTCTCAAACACAATTATGAGCATCCTTGAAAATAAATGATATACAGTTGAGATGTGTGACATTAAACATCTGAAATTTGTGGGTCAGGCTCTAATGATCTTATGCAAAGTTTGCCCGAGTATTTTGATACCTATCACAAACTTGGATAGTAGCAACTACAGGTGGAATCTACATGGTTTAGTTTATATTTGCCACACTGTCACAAAAAATAATGCTTTCCCGCACCACTCCTGCTTATAATTAAAATGTGCTGATTTATTTTATGTGAGACTGACCAGTTCAGTTTACCAAGGTCAAAACAGATATAAACATTCTGACAAGCCGACTTCAATTGATTTAAAAATATGCCAGTCTAAGCACTGCAAAACTGATTACTCATGAATACAGCATGTTTAAGAACTAAGCCCTAGCCTTTGCCTCTCCTGCAGCACCAAGAAGTAGCTGTATGCTTTTTTATCTAATGTAACCATATGTTATTCATACAAAAGCACCAAGTTATTTTGTATTCCGCATTAAGCATATGCAGCAACATCTTGTCGTAGTGCAGCAGAGCGACTCAGTTGCAGTATACAGCAAAAGAATTGTACTTAATAGCACTGCAAAAGTAGTGTTTGTGAACTACTGTTACTCAGGCTTAAATATAGGTTTGTGCTTTTTCACAGTCCATAGATGAAAATTAAGAGGCTGCTCACTGCTGTTCTAAGGCAGTATCTTTCACTGCCACTCTAATAAGCATATTTATATCTCTATCTATATCTAATCTATCTATACATATAGATATATGTATAGATAGACAGATTAGATGTAGATAGATAGATAGATAGACAATGTTTATACACACACATATACAGAAATAGTTAGGTACAGATCTGCAAAAGACAAATTCTGTAAACACAAAACATTGATCATTTTAGATCGAAACACAAAATGACAAAGAAAAAAGAAAACATGTTTTTCTAACCCTTTGCACTGTGTTCTGCTTATAAATAGCAAATCTGAGATCACACTACAAGAGAAAAAGGAAAAATTCCCTCTCCCTTCTGTGCCTCCATATATATGGATCCCTATTATATGATAGAAACCTCATTTGACTGAAACTCATTTGACTGAGACTATAAGACTGAAATTTCAAAACATTTCAAAACACTGAAAAGTCACTTGACTGAAACCCATAATACTCAATTTCAACATACTAAATTTTAAACTGGACCATATAAATCCAGATTAGGTAGAGGGCTAAGCCCCCCACACCCCCCAATGTGGGAGGCTGTGCCCCCCACACCACTGTTCATCTGTTTTATCCTAACCAGACGAGTGCATCTTCTTCAAGTCAGGAGATGCAGAGTTAACGGTGAAGGTACATTGAGCAGGTTGGGTGATACAGTGCTCAAACAATTAGAAAAAGGCCAGAAACGAACTTCAGGTAACGAAAACTCGCATAAATTATTTATTTTGTAAAGAAAATGATATGAAACATTTGCAAAGCTCAAAACGCATTATTAATCAAATGAGTAGCACAAAACGCATTATTAATCAAACGAAAGGCACAAAATGTATTACTGATTAAATGAAATATTCAAAACCATGATATGTGATAGAATAATCAGAAATACTTATGAGGGTGTTCAGAGTTACTTTCAATTTGCATAACGAGCATGTTAAAAGTAAAATGAGCACAAAAGTATAACAAGCATGATAAGACATCAAATGGGTATAACGAATACAATAAAAGGGCAATGAAAGCATAAAAAAGCAAGGTGACTGCATTTTTTTAGTAAAGAACCATGTTTTGACATGAGCTACTATCTTGCATTGACCAAAGCTATTCAAAGTATAACTAGAGTTATTCAAAGTATTTCAGAGTGTGCACAAGGTTTGCAGTGTGTGCTTTATTACACGTTATTTTGAAGAATTTACTGTGTGCAAAGTACAGTTTACAAAGTGCAGTTAGAATACAGTCATTTTTAAAAGTTTCTTGTGCAGTGTAAATTTTTATTTGCAAAGGGAAGTCATTTCAAAGTGTTTCTTATACTGTACATAGTTAATTCGCAAAGTACTGTCATTTTGAGAAGTTTCTTGTCCTATGTATAGCTCCTTTGCAAAGTGCAGTCATTTTGAAGTATTTCTCACACTGATAAGAAGTGGCTTCACAAGGTATATTGGTTTCAAAGTGTTCTTGTGCTACAGAGACTTATTTTACAAAGTACAGTTATTTCAAATAGTCTGTTGTGCTATTGGGTATAATTACAAGTTCTGGCATAAATTACTGGCATGTATGTGTGTATATTCCTACATGATTCCAAGGGTCTTTATTTCTGTGTGTTGATATGGCAGATGCATTCGCAGACCCAGTCCACTTGTATTTGATTATAATATTCCAGAGAATTGGAGAGTATTTGAGCTAGAATATGATATTTTCATACAAACAGCTTTTTCTGATAAAGATGCATGTACAAAGCCATTTATTTTCCTTAATTTAGTGGGGCCAGAAGCCATTGAAAGAGAGCATTCATTTGTATATGCACCCAGCAGTATATGCAGGAGAAGGGGAAAACTTCCATATTGTTGTACAAGCCAAGTCAAAGGAGGATCCTGAGTGCTTGAAACGTAAATTTAGAGAAATGTGTAACCCCCAGAAAATGTTACATTGGAGAGGCACCTATTTTATACAAGAGACCAAAAGCCAGGAGAAACTTTTGCAGCATATATTACTGACATAAGAAACAAGGCTAAAACGTACAGGTTTGGTGATTTGAATGATCAGTTGATAAAAGACAAGCTTGTATGTGGTGTTAATAATGCTGCAGTGAGAACAATTTTGCTTCATGACAGTGATTTAATGTTGAGCAAAGCTATGGAGATTTGTCAGATACATGAGCTTAAAGAAAGGCACACAAATAACAAGTGATGAGAGCATGGTTTCAGCAGCTTCTAGAGCAAACACAGACAGCATGCAGCACATGGCTAGCAGAAACAGGCCTAAGCACATGGCAGCTGCAACCCCTGCAGGATTTCCAGGGAGAACCCATAACTTTCCAGCAAGTTCTAAGGCTAGCTCTGTAAAATGCACATGATCAATGCAGCACAAGGGTGAGTCAGCAAAACCCAAGTCAAGTCTTGTTGTTAACTGCCATAAGTGTGGTGCCAATCATGAGTCTAAAAGAGAAAAGTGCTTAGCATTTGGTCAGCAATGCCACAAGTGTAAAATATGGAACTACTTTCAAAAGTTTTGTAAATCAGGCAGGCCTCATTCATTTATTAAGAAAGGTCACTCAAAAAAAACCCAAATAGATCATATAGAAAGCTCCAACTCTACTTTCTATGTAGATGGGGTATCAGTGGTTGGTGAAAAGTTTAATGCAGTAGTATGTTGGCAAAGGACAAAATGTTTTATACTGTCCTGATCAATGGTAAACCCATGGAGCTCAAAATAGACACTGACTCAAAGTGCAATGTTATGTCAGCAGAATCCTTTGCTAGAGTAAGAGCTGGTGAACAACTTAATCTGGCCAATTGTGTGAAGCTTGTTGCTTATGGAGGTGAAAAGATTCAAACTGAAGGCTCAGTAGTGCTTTCATGCTGTTTCAGCTGGAAACAGTTACAGCTTGCAATTTTATGTAGTCAGAAGACCTGTACAGTCATTATTAGGTCTCAGAGACAGTTTAAGAATGAAACTACTTTCTTTTACCAAAGAAGTCCATCATGTAAGCACATGTCCTAGTTCCAGTTTCACCGATGATATTTTCAAAGACAAGCTAGGCAAACTTCCAGTTTAGTACTCCATGAAATTAAATGCAGAGGTCAGTTCAGTGGTCAGACCAGTGAGAAAAGTTCTGATAGCTATGCAGGACAAAGTCAAGGTCCAGTTAGATAAAATGGTGCAACAAGGTGTGATTTGTCCAGTCAAAGAACCAACTGAATGGGTATCTTCAGGTCTATATCAAATAATCAAAAGCTGATAACACCGAAGCACAAAACCGCAAACTTCAAACCTCGAAATCTAGCAACATCGAATCCTCAAAAAAAAACCCCTCCTAATTACCCAAAACAAAAAAAACCTCTCTATGCAGGGGGGAAAGCCCCTCACACCCCTGCTACTTAAATATACCAACTCCGAGATAGCACTACAGTGCAGTAAAGGGAAATCTTCCCTTCCTGCACTCTATGGCGATCTCTGTTCTGCGGTTCTACGTTTTTGAACTTCAAGGTTTGAAGTTCAGAGTTTTGTGTTTCGGAGTTATCAGACTTCGAGGTTATGATATAAATCTCTATCTTCCATGGTAGTTGCTCATCAGAAAAGCTCAGATGAAATCAGAATACATATTGACCCAAGAGTAAAGCATTAAAGAGGCCCCACCATCCTATGAGTTATCAGACTTTGAGGTTATGATATAAACCCATATCTTCCATGGTAGTTGCTCATTAGAAAAGCTCAGATGAAATCAGAATACATATTGACCCAAGAGACTTAAAGCATTAAAGAGGCCCCACCATCATATGTGTACAGTCGAGGAGATTGCTACCCTCATGTCAAATGCCACTGTTTTTTTCTGTCTTAGATGCAAATATCTCATTTTGGCAAGTAATGCTTGACTGCAAATCTTCACTACTGACTATATTCAGTAACCCATTTGGTAGATTTCTCAGAATGTCTTTTGGAATAAATTCTGCCAGTGAAGTCTTTCAGTGTGCAATGGAGCAAATTTTTTCAGGTTATCTCTGTACTATAATAGTAGATGATTTACTAGTCAGTGCTGGAGGTAATGGAAAAACAGAGAATGACAGAAACCTCAGGAATATTCTGGACAGAGCGCGTGAAGTGAATTTAAAGCTCAAGCCTACAGAATGTAAATTTGGGCTACCAGAAGTTACTTATGTAGGTCATTTATTTACCAGTACAGGCTTACGACCAGACCCTTCCAAACAAACAGCCATTCTTGAGATGCCTGCTCCAGACAATGTCCAAGCCTTACAAGTGTTTCCTTGGTATGGTTAACTATTTGGGTAAGTTTATACCAGACTTCAATGAATTATCAGTACCTTTAAGAGAGCCGATACATAAAAATATTGCTTGGTCATGGTTGGAACAACTCCAGAGAGCATTCAATGACCTTAGGCAGGGAATTGCCAGTCCACCTATGTTGAGATACTATGATGTCCACAAACCAGTGACTCTTTCCTGTGTTGCTTCAAAGTTTGGTCTTGGCACAGTTATTATTCAAGAGGGCAGACCAGTAGCCTATGCATCTAGAACTCCTACCCAAACTGAGATGCAGTATGCTCAGATTGAGAAGGAACTTTTGGCAATTTTGTTAGCATGTTTGAAGTTCCATGATTATATTTATGGCTGAGCTATCCAGATTGAGACTGATCATCAGCCATTAGTAAGTATTTTAAAGAAGACTATGCATACAGCTCCAGCAACACTACAAAGAATGATGTTCAGATTACAAAAGTACAACTTCAAAATAGTCTATACAAAAGACAAACTATATTATCTGGTTGATATCTTATCCAGATCACCCAGAAATACCACAGAAAAGCTTAATGCAGAGAATTTTGATTTTGATGTCATGGAGGTGCATAATTTTTCTGCCGCAAGACTTGGTGAGCTAAGAGATCATACAAAGACTGATCCCATTTTGCAAAAGCCCAACCACTTCAGCAATGTTGAATGGCTGTCAAAGCAATCTTGTGTACCAACAGAAGTGCAACCTTATTTTCCTTACAGAGATGAGATGCTATTGGAAGATGGTATCATTTTCAAAGGTCCTAAAGTTATTTTCCTACTTCCTTACAATAGGAGTACATTTTGTGTCATGGCCATCCAGGTTCTGAAGCTACCAAAAAGGGCGACAGAAATAGTACTTTGGGGATCTCTGTCGAAAGGCATTGATAAAGTGCTTTCATCTTGTTCAGTATGCAACAGCACTAAACCACATTTGCAAAAAGAGCCACTTCAGCTAAGACAGAATTCTGAATTACCTTGGGCAACAGTAGCCACTGACATATTTGAGTGGAACAATCAGAATTACTTAGTGTTGCTAGACTCTTATTTGAACTGGTTTGAGATCGATCTTCTTCCTAACCTAATGTCCAGTACTGTTATTACTATGTTGAAATGTCACTTTTCAGTCCAAGGTAGTCCACACAAAGTTATTTCTGACAACGGTGCCCAGTTTACCAGTCAGTTATTTCATATATTTGCAAAAGAGTGGGACTTTATCCATATTATTAGCAGTCTGGAATACCTAGAGTCAAATGCCCAGTTTACCAGTCAGTTATTTCAGAAATTTGCAAAAGAGTGGGACTTTATCCCTATTACTAGCAGTCTGGAATACCTAGAGTCAAAGGGCCTGGCTGAGTGCAGTACAAAGTGCAAAGTAATTACTATAGAGGTCAAAGTGTATATCTTCTTGAATTGGCTTAATCTCAGAAATATTCCCCATGACAACTTACCTGGCTCACCTGCTCAGAGACTTCTGTCTAGGCAAACCAGAATAAATTTGCCTATCAGTTCCAGTTTGTGGGTGCCTAATGTTAAAACACCAGAGCAATCAGAGCCCAACTATTTATTATTTATGTATTTTATATTTGTTGACTGGGTATGTCGGACTGAGTTGAAGAGCCCTTTTTCAGCGGAGGCTCGGGGAGAAAAGCTCCATACATTAGACAGTTTTACATTTACAAACAATTGATAACAATAACATATACATAGTTTATACAATAGAAAAAAACACAATTTTCAGAAATATATTGAATGAGAATTAATTAGTATGAACTTAGGACATTACTAAGTGAAAGAAAGATCATGTTAAGTCATCTTCAAGAAAATATTTGGAAATGTAGCTACTAAGAGAATAAGATGTATAAGCTTAGGACTTAATGTATTAGGTAACATATTTAGAAGTTTAGTTAGACAGTATGTGTGTCATCAGATGGACCACAAAGTTTTGTTAGACAGTATGTGTGTCATCCGAAGAGACAGTAAGGTGCTAGTAGATCAGGTGGAGAAGTTCAGTTATTAAGATTTGTGAGGGGGAGTATAAAGCAGGAGGTTTGTTTTCTCTTAGTTGTGGGGAAAAATGTAGGGGGGTGAGTACAGTGGCAAGTCCAGTGACATCTTAGATATTCCTTGGTGGTGCTCGTAAATTGTTTTGCATGAGTGAGGGTTATGATTTCAAGAGGGAGCTTATTCCAAGCCATGGCAGGGTAGTAGCTATATATGTTGTAACCGGATTTAGTCTTAGGTTTGTAGATTTGTAGTAGATCTTGGGTAGAGCTCCAAAGGGATCTGGTTGGAGTATAGTGGGAGATTAGGGGGGATAGAACTGGTCAGTAGGACGGCAACCATTTAAAAATCATTCCTTTCAGAAGTCCAGCTATGATAAAATGAGCAGATTTCTTTGTCCATTGAAAGAAGGAGAGATAGTGAAGATGCAAATGGTGAATGGTTTTGACCTAATTGATCAAGTGAGAGGTATATGTGCTGAGCAGAGATCCTGCTTAGTGGAATTTGAGGGCATAGAATACAGAAGAAATTGCAGGCAACTTCTTCTGGTGTCTGAATCGATATCACAGCATTGTACCTGTGATACAGACTGTAGATCTCAGAGCAACCCCAATGAGGTTCCTGTTAAAGGACATGTCTCAGTACCTATTCCCATTCCTGATGATGACCCAGCTGTCCCTGAAGTTGAACAAGTTGAGTCCCTGTTGCTAAATCCAGTTCTAATTTTTATGTCACACTATCAGGTCATATTTCTACTGCAAAATACACAGCAACCTGGGCATGATTGTTTAATTTGTATTTAGTTCTGTATGATTGCATGTCAAAGAATTAGTTCTGTATAACTGCACGTCAAAGGATCATTTCTGTACAGTTGCATGTCAATGAATGTTGTCATTTTCAGTGCATGATTTATTTTTCAAAGATGGAGGATGTAGAACAGAGTATGTGTTGTAGCTTTAGGATGCATTTCAAAGTTAGAGCACGTGCATATAAATAGTGAGCATGTGCAGGCAGCAGTGCCATTTTGAGAGAACAGCCAGAGTGTTAACATGCATGGGTGCAGTAGTCAGTCTGTTTATACGTTTATTTGTTTAAGTTACTAAGCCTCAGTTCTGATGTGTTTGTATATAATAAAGCTGCTTGAACCAAACCCACAACTGTTTGTCTGTTTTATCCCGACTGGATGAGTGACACATACCATAACTCAGTTTTTATACAGACATTGCTACATTGCCTGGTATCCGACATACATGCTCTGCAGGGTATAGGACATGGAAAGATGTTGTACTTTAGCATGCATTATTCTATTGTGCCTAATAATAGATGCACTTTTCATTATTCCTGAAATTTGGCAATGGCCAAGATTCAGAAAGATTCTGTCCACTTATGCTAATTGGCCAGTGAATGTTGGGAACTTAGCTAGAGGAAGAGAATTTTGATTTCTGAAACATGGTGAATCTCACCAGGGAAATACCTGATTAGCAGCTCATTACCATATTCAAAACTAAACATTGTGCTGTCAAACCTGACAAATCTTTCACCCTACCTGCCCACACATTGTGGTAGCATGAAGACACCACACACACACACACACACACACACACACACACACACACACACACACACACACACACACACACACGCACACTCATGGATCTGCTGTACGTAACAATAACTGTAGTACAAGCCATGGGTATGACTAGGTGAATATTATCAGAAGGAGGTGTGCACTTATTCTCTCTGTGAAAAAGTAACTCAGAGTGATTCTCTAATTTGCACTGCATAGTTATTCCAAAGCTGGTATCATTTTTGAGGAAGAAATTGGTATGCTAATTGGTACAAGCAGTTCACCAAAACTGCCACATTTGCTTGTGGCTTACCCAATGAGTCCACTTTCTGTGCTATGGCGACTGTGAAGGGATATTAGTATGAGTGTGCTCTGTTAATTGAAAAGGCTTACTGTAATGTAGATACCTTCAAAGTTAAGGCTTCTGCATTGTGATAAACCTTCCTGAATCCTACCCAGCCTCTACTTAGGTCTGTTCTTCTTAAAAACTGCAAAAGGATCATATGCCTGTGGTTTTAATTTCAAGGGTAAATTGGGTCATTTACAATGTGATCCATTATCACTTCCTCATTCACACTGTGCACATTTACATGAACCAACACATATGCTCTCTGAAGACATTTTCAGCTTGTTAGCTTCTCTTTCAAAATGTTTAGTATCCTTAGCTAGATAAGTAACAAGCTCAACTAAGCAGTGATTCCTGCTTTCATAGATGTAAACAGAATTCTTGCCATACATGGAACATGCTGATTATGCTCTGAAATCAACAAAACAATTGTCTTGTTATAGCTATGCTGATATTTAAGCATTTCACACATTTGTACTAGAAAGAAACGTATGTATGAAACTCACTGTTATTAACAAGTCTCATACAGTCGCAGTATTGGCAGCCACCACAGATCTGCATTTGGAACCTATTGATAGCTTTGAATACTGTAACATACTTTGTCCTATCACACAAATTGCAATAAAAATAAAATGTGTGAGAGCAAAATAGAATTAGATTATGGTCAAGTAGGGACCTAGGCAAGGTAATAGACCTGGCCCCAGAGCCATGCCAATATCCTTAATTACCATGCCATGTCAATATCCCTAATTACCATAACTCACTGTTTAAACCTATTAGTTGGCATTATTTTTTTCTTCATGTTTACAACTATCACAGAGATTTAGATGTAACTTAAATTATTTCCCATTTACATCAAAAATATTGACAGCCATTTGCTAAACAAAACAAAACACTCTCACATCAACATACTTGGCATGAGCAACAATAAACATCTCTTCCTTTGAAACTCATATTTCTGGCAACTCAATAAGCTACAAGAAACAAGTTGGGATTCATAGTCTAATAGCATATAGTGACAAACTAATCAGCAGCTATGTGAAGTATGCAGGAATTAAAAAGACAAATGTGTATAAATGTATTTATTAACAACCTGGGATAGCCCAGTGAATGCAACTGTCCCTTTTAAGAAACAGCCCAGAATAACTGTCTGATGAAGTAAATCTCAGAGACACATGGAAGGCAAACAACTGGTTGAGGGAATCAAACCCTGCTCTGCAAACAGTAGCTCATTAACAGCTCATGGCCATACTGATCTGCACTAAGTGCCAGATGAACTGCTGTTACTCAAATACCATGCATTTCACACCAGTATGCCTGGAAAAAACAAGCTGAATTAAAAAGTATCCATCCATCTATCCATCCACCCAACCACAACCCCCTTTTCTCATTTTTGCACATGGGGGGTGGGGTGTCACTTCAACAGTGACAATCATCTGGATCCAAGCTTTACACTGACAGATTGCTAGCCCCACTGCAGTAGCTCTTCCACACATCACACACACCCTATGGCCAATTTAGATTGTTGAATCCACCTACTGCTCATCTTTGGAATGTGGGGGGGAAACTGGAGAATCCGGAAGAAACCAAGGCAAACATAGGGAGGACATGCAGACTCTTCACAGAAGGCACCCCAGTCAAGAATCAAACAGATAAAATATTACTTTTAGAGTCATAGATGTCATACTGTCCACTTTATTCACAGACAAATATTTAAACACACCATCAACAGTAAACAAAACAAGGAAATGGTGGATCATGCCCAAAGTACATGGCTTATCTTTTGATGCTCATGTTTACTATGGTCAGTGCCTTCCTTTTATACCACAACCACAAACTTACACACACACACACACACACACACACACACACACACACACACACACACAAAACACACTCATGTGGCCATCAGTTATAGCTCATTGTATGTCTGCACTTACATCAGATGTTTGCTTGAGATCAAAAGAATAAACAAATGCATAAGTAAAGATCTAAAAGTGAATTTCAGTTTGTTGCTTTCAGAACCATACATTGCATCTCAATGCACCCCATGCTCTCCCACACTCTTAGCTCAACACCCTCACCAGAGGTGACAACATATTGGACCTGGTCATCGCCAACAGAGGTCAACCCCTCGCTGGTTAGATCTGACCATAAACTAATCATTCTGGATATCCACATACCGCCCCCAGCCCCAGTCAAAGAAACCACCGTGAAAAACTTTTCAAAAGCAAACGTCACGTTACTTAAGACCGAGGTGGAAAGTTTCAAATCCCCCATGCTAAAGGATAACACTGCCCAAGCTGCAAAATCCTTTACTAATGCACTCCATGGGCACCTACAGGAATGCATGGATCGTGCTATCCCAAGCAAAACCAAGACTCACTCCTCCAAGAAAAAGAAACCAGTCTGGTGGACCCCTGCCATAAACAAGTTACACAACAGAAGGAGGAAACTAGTACAGAAAACAGTAAAATCTCAAGAAGGGAAGACATCCCTGATCAGTATCAGCAAGAAACTATGATCCCTCATAAAATCTTCCAAGGCTAGCTTCGAAAGAAAAATTGCCAAGGACTCCAAAGATAACCACAAGGCATTCTTTAGCTATGTCAAGAATCTAAGTGGCAATTCTCAGATCTGCTTGGAGTTAGTGCAGAATGGCACAAAATACACTGAACCGACCGATATTGCCAACATCCGGGCAGACAGGTTCAGTGCAAACTTCACCCCCTCTCACCCCCATAAGGGCCCATAACCATACCAGAAGAATGTAGTGCCCCTGAAATCACAGACACTCAGGTAAAAACAGCCCTCTCCAAAGCAAAAAACACAGCATCAATGGGACTGGATGGTGTCCCAGGCTGCATCTTACATGAGCTCAAAGATGACCTAACCCCTCACCTAAACACACTGCCATAGAGTGGCTCACAGCAATGGTTATTCTGCTCCACAAAGGTGGAGCCACAACAGACCCTGGGAACTATCACCCTATAAGCCTGACTAGCTTGGTCTGCAAGGTTATGGAGCACATCATCATGGACCTCATTAACAGAGACATTGGGAACCTCCAAACACTGGACCCTACCCAGTTTGGCGCTGTTAAGGGCAGATCATGCCTCCTAAACCCAGTGGACTTCTTTGAGACAGTTACAAAGGTTATAGATGAGGGAAAGGTAGTCCACACAGCCTACCTAGACCTCACAAAGGCCTTTGACACCATTCCCCGTTCTGGTATTATAGACAAGCTCACCAGCCTGAACATAAACCCCTAAATCACAAAATGGGTTGCCAATTGGCTCATGGACAGAACCCACATAGTAAGAGTTGCAGGAGCTAGGTCTGACTCTAAACCAGTTACAAGTGGTGTTCCCCAGGGCTCAGTCCTAGGACCCTTCCTGTTCAGCATATACTTCTCAGAGGTACAGGCAAGCACAGGAGGACTATGGCTGACCAGGTTCGCAGATGACTGCAAACTAGGGGCTATAACTGACTCTCTGGCTGACACAGACATCCTCCAAAAGGGTCTCACTGAGACAGATACCTGGTGTCAAAATCATGGCCTCAAGCTAAATGCCAAAAAGTGCATAGTCATCCCCTTTGGAAAAAATAAAGTACCCACAAACTACCACATAGGTGGTAGCCCCCTAAATACAGAAGACGTAATAAGGGATCTGGGAATCCAAGTAGATAGTAATCTCTCCTTTGATAATCACATTGCCAAAGTGGTTAGAAAATCCTTCTGGCCCACCTAATCACAAAAGGGTTTGCATCCAGATCAAAAGAGGTCATTGTGCCCCTCTATGCATCACTCATCAGACCCATCATGGAGTATAACACCCCATTTGGGATGTACCTTACAAGACACCTACAACAGCTGGAAAGACCACAGAAGTACCACACCAAGAGGATCACTGGCCTCAAACAGATGCCCTATGCAGCTCGAGTGAAGAAACTCCAGCTGTACTCAGTTGCATACAGCCTACTCAGAGGTGATCTCTGCCTGACATACAAGGCCATGTCCAACCCAGAACTGATGGACATGCTCCACCTAAAGAAAACCATATCCCCTCGAGCCACATGCTCAAATCTCATCCAGGGTTGCCAGATTTCGTATCGGCAAGGTAGGGATGAAAAAAAAGTGAAGAGCAAAAAAAAAAAAAAGGTCTTTAATTTGGAACACAGTTCCACATTAAAGATCTGCACTAAATAGATCTACAGTAAACACGGAGCTTCTCCGTGTTTACCGATTTTTTATTAGCCCGTATACGGTCCAATCAAAAATCGATAAACACGGAGCTACTTCTGTTTAATGCAAAACACAAGAAGCTCCATGTTTAGTGATTTTTGATTGGTCTGTATGCCAGGTATACAGACCAATCAAAAAAAAAAAAAAACAAAGCGGAGGCTGGCCGGGATTTAAACCAGCAGGGTGGGACACGGGATCAGGCTGCTGATCTCGGGACAGTCCCGCCCAAATAGGGACGTCTGGCAACCCTGACCTCACCACAGCAATAAATAGGACATGCTGGAGGGATAGATTCCTGTCCCAGAGGCTTCCCATGCTCTGGAACAAGATTCTAATCTACATTAGGCAGAGCTCCTCACTAACAGTCTTCAAGAGAAACCTTGACGAGTGGATGGGAAACAGAAAGTTTACCCCGGGGATCACTTCAGTGGCTCTGCTGGACAGAGGCACAGGGAACTAATCTAAGGGGTTGGCTTAAGACAACATATTTTGGCTAGACTTATAAATGTCTTTGGGCAGATAGCCTAGTACCTACCTATGAACCTGTGAACCTAATCAGATCCAAGGCAAACACCCAAAATCAACAACATAGTTTGAATATTCATCTTGGCATTGTTAGAAAGTTGCTAGCATAGCAGGTTTTGTGTTAACAAGCATTTTCTAAAGGGCATGAAGTCTAAAACTCATGTCTGTCATTATTTAATGATTGTAGTCCACAAGAGTTTGCCAGAAAGCCACATAACTTATAAGGAAAATACCACAAATATAAAGAAAAAAAAAACAGGGACCATTGAGAACTGTACCTTCTGCATAAAACACACACACATAAATTCACACTCACTCAATTACATCCACTTCAATGACTGTATACAGTATATAATATATTTGCTTGAGATCAAGTAAATGAATAAATTCATAAATAATGACCCTGAAATGAATCTCATCTCACATCTGTCAGAACCATGCAGTGCAACCTATTTCAACTCTTTCCTGCCCTCTCAACCTCTTAGCTCAAGAATCAGAAACAACTATGCACAATCAGAACAAATTTGATATATTTCTCTTATATACTTAGAAAATTTCTAGAATAACAAGCATTGCATTAGTAAGCATTTTTCTGAAGAATAGAAATTCTGAAACTCACATGCCTATTATTATTTACTGACTGCAATCAACAATAATTTGCCAGAAAGTCACACATTCAGCAAGGAAGAGACCAAAATACCTGTCAACATTTTTGCTCAAGAATTCTGTCCACACCAAAAATAACGGGAGGACAAAGGCCCCAAAAGGAACAATTTTTTAATTTTATTTTATTTTATTTGTTAATCAAAAGCTAGACCCTTAAGACAAAGTATCCACTTTCATGTGGCAAACCAGGAAACCAGGTCTGTTTATGTGTCCTATTCAAAGTCGCGCAGTATGCAAATGGAATTGGAAGGATTAGACTACAAGAAACAGTTTATTTATTTATTACATTTGTTGACTGGGAAGGTCCACTGGGCCAAAGAGTGCCCATTTTCAGTGCAGACCTGGGAAGAAAAGTTCCACAGAGATAAAACATAGTAACAATACAATGCTTACAGTGTGATAGAAGACATATAACAGACATATCTGTTAAACTGCTAAAGCATACAAGCATACAGTACATTCAAAGTAATAAAAACACATGGATCAAATATGACAGATTAAACTGCCATAGGTTCAGGCAATAGTGCAGTATGGTCAGTTTAATAGGAATCCATACAACAGTTGTTCCAGATTAGACTGACAGTCCCATATAGTAGTTGGTACTGAGACAGAGTCTGTAGTGGGGTCAGTTTGTTATCATCTCAGTCCCTTACATACCAGACAACTCTAATTCACTTAAACAGTTAACAGAACAATAGGTGTTGAGTAGACATGTACTTTCTGAACAACAACAACTGCAAAACTCTGATGACGAACATTACCAATATTCATATTATTCATCCATATAAGCTGCAGCCTTGGTCTCAAAGATGACAGAGGCAAACATCCTTAGAGGTCTTAGCTGGTCCATCTCCAATGTAAAACACTAACACACTCATGCACACACATAGGTATGTGTATATGTATCAGCTATATGCCAATATTGCCTTTTTGTTTAAACAGAAAAGACCATGCTCTAAAAACTTTCAAACTACTCTGATTTAACTCCAAGAAGTCTCCTTCTGTTGCTTGAATGTAGAGCATTCAAGCCAATGAAAAAGAAGAAACCAGAGCAAATCACAGCAGCTGAGTGGAATCAGGTAAATGGAGTTCAGAGACATGGGTGGAAGTAAGACAGCTTTTTTTTTTTTTTTTTTTTTTTTAACATTTATGGGACCCCCAGCCAGCACCAGACACTAGGCATCTGCCTAGATCCCCTTCAACATTTGTATTGTTGTGCTGGAGTTAGGGTCATCTTCTTTAACTTGGGTTTTATCTTTGCTCTAAATTAAGATTAGAACATTTTGAGAGGGTACTGGGTTGGCTGTAGAGGATGTAATATAATGGTTACAGGGGCAAGAAGTAGGACAGTTTGAGAGAGAGTCTTGGGCGGTAAACTAGACTGGATGTTACTATTGGGAATAATTCTATTGATTATTTTTTATGGAGGGAACTGGTTTGAGAAATATGGTGGTGGTGTTATGGAAGTATAAATGTAGAGTAAGAGGGCGTGGGCTGGAACTGGTGCTAAAGTAGTGAAGGTGAACGAAGTGGGTTGAAAACTTGGCAAGGACACACAGAAAAATAATCAGTGACTGAAATTAAACTGCTACAAATATGCTGAGAGAGATAAGTAAAAGGAACAATGGATATCAATATTAAACATATTAATCCATATCATTAAGACCAGGCAGAAAAAGTGCCCCAAATTCCTTTCACTTTTGCTAAGAATTTTATGCAAGTCAATATTATCAAAGCTCCTTGAATCTCTACGTATATATATATATATATATATATATATATATATATATATATATACATATATATATATATATATATATATATATATATATATTTGTATTTATATTTATATATGATATATATTTAATTTTGATAACTGATTAAGTGGACTGGTCGACAGACCGTTTTCAGTCATTGTCCAAGCAGAGTTGTACATATAGATATACACAGACCAGTGCATGTAAGCACATTACAAGCAATAATACAAGTACTAGAAAGAAGCAGGAGGATAAATCAAGAATCAGACACTAAATTTTAAATGATGCAAGTGCTTTCATCTGAAATTTCCTTTTGGGTCACTTGATTTAATGGAGGGTTATTTAAACTGTGTTCTTTACTTTGCTCTTGTTGTCTGAGGAAGTTCATTTTAATACACACGGATGAAAGTGCTTACATCATTTAAAATTTAGTGTCTGATTCTTGATTTACCAAGTGATTTACCAACTTTGTCCACAAGTAATGAAGAAAAAAAAAACTTTAGTACCAAAAATACCCATAATGTATCTGCCATTCAGTATCTGATCACATATTATGCTGAATGGATAGTTTATTTAGTAGAATGTCACTGTGGCACTTTTATGTTGGACAAACTGTTAGAAGTCTAAGAATTCCTGCTACAACAATTCTCACTGATGTAAAATGTGCTTTATATTGATATTCTTAGGCTCACTCAAGTGTAACTTTTGCTTTGATAGTAATACTAATACTTTAGGTTCTCTATTACTGAAAGAGCTACATTTCTAGCTAGCAAACAAATCTATAAAATAATCAAATGCGGGCATTGCACTTCACTCAAAAGAAAATTATAAACCAAATAACCAAACAACACACTGAAAATTAGGCAGGGATAAGCCCACACCCTCAATAGACCCCATTACAAAACCTGTACAGGAAAAAAAAATCATCTTTTCTAAACTAGATGGTGTAACTTGGAACCACTGACCAGAAAAAATGATACAGTAGGAGACACTCATAGTGTTCAAAAGTAAATTAAAAGAATATCTGTATAACCATTCCAAATGCTCCTGTTTACAAGGCAATTGCAGCCAATGGAAATGTATGTATGTGTGTGTGTGTGTGTGTGTGTGTGTGTGTGTGTGTGTGTGTGTGTGTGTGTGTGTGTGCATGTGCGTGTGTGTGTGTGTGTGTGTGTGTGTGTGTGTGTGTGTGTGTGTGTGTGTGTGTGTGTGTGTGTGTGTGTGTGTGTGTGTGTCTCTCTGTGTGGGAGCATGCACCCTCATGGAGTAGGCATGGCTGCACTCCACCCCAGGATTGCTGAACATATCTGCTTTTTCCTCATATTTAAAATTGGTTTGTTTTCTGGTAAATCATCAAGGATTAAGCCAGGCATTCGTGTCAGGCATCAGATATTCATAGTTCATATTATTCAAAAATGCTTGTCAGTGCAAAACCTGATATACCTTTAAGTGAATTAGGCTGAGTCAATTATAGTTTTGCAGGTAGGTACTAGGCATGTGGTCTAGGAGACCATTGAGAAGCCTAGCCTAATACTCCAGTTGCTCTAAGGCACTGCCTGGTTAAGACAGGGATATAATAAGGGTTTTAATGAGCTTTTATTGCTAAAATATGGGAAATGGATGAATGAGCAGCCTTTCTATACCTGTGAATACCAAGGTAGATATAGTCCACACTATACATGTCATGAAGAGCCTTCAGAGACAAACTGGGGACACATTAGGTTTCTCACCGACTTCTGCATTGCAGTTTCTCAATATTCTCTTGGACTGCGCTAATACCATGCATGCCTTCTACAGAATGGCATGCCTTCCTATACCTGTGGATACCAAGGTATGTATAGTCTTCAATATTCTTGTCATGGGGACATTTCTGAGGCAGACAGGGGGTACATTGGGTATCCCATTGGCTTCTGCCTTGAGGATACTGTGCAGTTCCTCAATATTCTCTTGTGGAGGACCATACTTATTTCCCAGCACACAAGGACTGAGCCAATATCATATATGTCTTCTGTGGAATGGCATGCTTTGCTGAGGAACTTGCTGCAACAGATTCCACTTCTGTTGCTATATGTGCCCCATTGATACCACAGGGGAAGAGGGACTGCAACGAGAAGGACTACAATTTTATTAGCAGTGAGGTAGTGTGTAATACACAGGGCCACATCTAGAATGTTCTCAGCATAGTGGCAGTGCACATGATTCTGACATTTGGCACACAAACTTGCTATACCACTACATCCTGCATGGTAGGATTCTACATGTATTTTATGTATTTATTTATTTTGCTTTTGTTTACTAGGTTTGTTCCTCTGGGTTTGGCAAAAAAAAATAAAAGCAGAGACCCAGGGAGAAAAGCTCCAACATTGTACAATATATATGAAGAGACATTAAATAATATACATTGGTGGTACAGCAGTAGCATTGTTGCCTCACAGCAAGAGGTCTCCTGTTCGATTCTCGGCTGTACTGCCTTCTGTGTGGAGTCTGCATGTCCTCCCCATGGTCGAGTGGCCTCCAAAAGACATACGTAAATGTGTGTGCCTTCGCTGAAGGTTGGGAGTCTGGTTGGCAACTCGGCACCATAAAAATCTACTGCCAATCATTAGCAGACCGGAGTTCCACTGTAGTGACCCCTAACCGGGAAAAGCCGGAAAGACAAACAACAATTCCACATATATTTACTAATTGGATTATATTCATATGAAAGTAGAGATAACTATTTCAGTATAAAATATAGTTATGCATTAGTAGCTGTTAAAAACCGAGCATTTGAGGAGGTGTATTAATGGGTATATCAGATAAACAATAGATGATGTAATTAATGGTTAGAAATTAAAGAAAAAAGTGGAGGTGAGGAAAGGAACTATTTAGGGCAGAAAATGCTTAACTCCCTCTCATTTTACTCGGACTGCTTAGAGGGGACCTCTGTATGGCATTTAAAGCCATCTCAAACCCCGCCCTACTGGAAATGCTGCATATATCCGCAATTCAAACACCACATGGCATGTGCACTTAGGACCTAAAGCTAGCCTGTGACATTAATCGGACCTGCTGGCAGGACAGATTTGTGTCCCAGAGACTCCCCCATTTGTGAAATTGACTCCTTCTCCATATTAAGTGGAGTATGTCTCTGTCCTTGTTCAAGCGTAACCTGGATGAGTGGATGGATAATAGAAAATATACCCCTGGGATCCCACCTATGTCTCTGCTTGACAGGGAGGATAGGTGCTGATCCTAGAAACGTGGGTGCAAAATTTTGGCTAGGCTTGGAAAGGCCAAATGGCCAGTAGCCTAGCAATTTCCTATGATCCTATTAATGAATTAGTTATAATACATTTATATGACCACAACAATTGAGAAAAATATTTAAACTCATTCCAAAAAGGAGATATCATTTTGCACTCTAGCACCATATTTAGCCAATCTACATCTAAATTATCACTATATCTCCAGCAATTAAAGTTTGATATTTTGTTTATTATTGCAACCTTATTAGGGGTTATAAAGGTCTATGCAAATATATCCAAGTAAATAATTTCCAATAAAGCAAAGATGAAGTTTTGCCAGTCAGTTTAAATAGTAATCTTTTAATCACATCTGAAAACACTTTATTATTGTTTTTTGTAGAGTAAATTCCAAAAATGTATTTGAGAAAAGCAACAATCTATTCTTAGAATCCTATATATTTTTAGATAAGTATGTCCTATTATTACATAAATTACTATTAATATTAAATAAAAATTCTAAGATTTTTGGGACATTTTTCACAACTGAATCTAATGACCCTTTTATTTTATCATTTAGAAAAGCTTTATGACTTTGCAAACTCAACCAATTTTTGACCTAAATTATATCTAGCTAATGAATAAACTGCCAGTTATATTTTGTTTCCATTTTGCAACAGATGCCAAAAATTAAGCTACTATCTTTAAAATCTAACATTTTAACTAAATTAATGCAATAGGGAATAATAAGGAAACAAGTTTTTTTATAATTATCATTTAACTATCTCGTAAATGTTGTTAGAATATAATTAATCAAAGGAATGGAGATACAGTTATTAATGGTCATACAGTAATCATTTAGGATCCAATAAAATGTATTAAATACAATTTGCACATGTGGTTTTACTAATATTTTATTATTAACAAGTAATATTTCTCCCTGTATTGATTTCCATTTAGAATCATGTGTGGTACTTAGGCAGTGAGCTATAATTTGAATGCTAGCTGACTTTACATGCAGATCAAAATTAAGAAATCCTATAGCTCCTTCTTCCCTGCTTTTCATATCCCATTCTAAAGAAATCCCTCTTTTATTTGGAAGCCATAAATATTTAAGTAAAAAAAGAGTTTATTTTCCTAGAGATTTTTTTGGGGGGTAGGATTAAAGACAGTGAAAAATAATTTATTATAACCAAGTGAAAAATAATTTATTATATCTTGAAATTAATTGTGTAATTGTGTTAATTATAGTTTTCTAATTTACTAATACTTGCTCTTTGTTGCTTGAAGTTAAATAACTCCTAGATATTTAATCTGTATATTATCCCATTTAAACTTACTATTTTTTTTTAGATCTAAATTTAATTTTTTATTAAAAATGTGTTGGTTTTGCTATGATTAAATTTCAATCTAGAAATATCTTCAAAACATTCCATAGCTTTAACTATATGGTGTAATGATGATTCCGTATTACCAATAGCTAGTAATATATCATCCACAAATAATTGTATTTTGGATGAGTAATTCTCATCTATTGAAAAGCATTTTATATTTTTATTTGCTCTAATGTGATTTGTAAAAGTTCTATGAATAATTCAAATAACAAAGGAGATAACGGACATCCTTGTTTTGTGCCTTTTAAAATATTAAATGACTTAGACAAAAAAGAAGCTATTTTAATAAATGCAGACAAGTTATTTTACAACACCATAACTAAATAAGTAAACTCTTAAAAAAGTTATATTCTTCAAGAACTTTAAGCAAGTAATTTAAATTGAATGTATCAAAAGCTTTGTCTAAATCCAAACTTATGATTGAAAGTTATATATTTTTTTGTTTGCAAACTCTATTAAAGTATTAAGTCTAACAATGTTGTCATAAACTCTCCTGTTAGTATAAATCCTGCCTGATCATTATTAATAATCCCTGCCAAAATAACATTTAATCTATTTGCCAGTAGTGACATAAACATTTTATAATCTACATTTAGAAGTGAAATAGGATGATACAAAGAACAAAATGTAAGGTCTTTATCATATTTTAGAATATAGAATATACTCAGAATAGATGATACAAGATAAAATCTCCAAGATGGAGGTACACATGAAGTATATTTAATATCATTAATGATTTTAGTAATATCTTTATTATATTATCCGGTAATAATTTATAAAGCTCTGGAATTATTCTATCCAAACCCTGAGCTTTATTCATTTTATGATTTTGAATTTGATATTTTTACCTCCTTAAGTGAAAAGGGCTTATCAATACTATTTATTTGCTTTTTAGTTAGTTTATAGTTAATATTTTCTTTTAAAAAACACTACTTATCAAATTTCTATTATTATTTATTTGCTAATAATTATCCCTAAAACATTCTAATGTGTCTGCTAAATCTGTAACTGTTTTATTTTTACTACCGTATTTATATATTTCTTTAATATGATTTAAATTATTCATTTTCTTTGATCTAATAGCTAATCTGTGTAAACATTTAGAAGTTAATGAATAGGATTGTAATTTTAGTTTTTCTAATTTTATTGAAATCTTATGATTAAGAATATTCACATATTTTGATTCAATGTTGTCAATTTTAGATTAGTAGAGTTATCATTCAATTTAATCTTTAACTTTAAATCATCTATCTTAGTTTGTAACTCCTTTAATTTTCTATCCTATTCTCTTCTTATGCATACCAAGTTTTAATTTTACTATTTAAATAAGCTTTCAATGAATCCCAAAGAATGATCTCGGTAACTTCTCCATTATTTCTAAACTCTAAAAAGGTCTTAATTTAATTTATAAACCAGTCTCTGAAATCATTCATTTTTATTATATAAGCAGGAAGTCTCCTACATAGTATAAAATTAATTGGCTTCAATGTGAGCTTAAATGGAATTATGCTGTCATCAGTCAAAAGACAGGAAGTTATTAATACAGCTTCAATTTTAGAGTATAAGCTATTAGAAGTAAAAACCGTGTCTATATTAATTTGGTACCAAATCTAAAAGAGTAATGCATATAATTAAGAGATGTAAATAGTCTTAAATTATAAATGTTTCTCAAATTCATTGCATTAATAAAGTGATTTAAATGTTTTGCAACTGATGACAGTCTAGGGTTTCTATTAGCAGTAGTATCATTCTCCAATAATATACAATTAAAATCTCCTGCTATAATCACGTCACCTTTCATATAAAAAGTTATAATATCTAATTATTTTGTAGAAACTTTTGCTCCAATTCCAGGAATCTATTATGCATTAACAAACATGTAATACTTCTTGTTTTTTTTTTTTAATTTTCATTACAACCAAACTTAACATCCCATTTTTATCTGAATACAAATAAAATCACTTTCAGCATATTCAAAGAATTTTCCACAATATATGTGTGCCTCTTCTTTTTGATCTAAAATGAGACCCACCTAAAATGGAATAATCTTTTAAAAGTAATCTATGTACATCCCTGGTTAACAGGTGTGTTTCTTGCAAAAAGACAATATCAGCTTTATGAAGCTCCAGATATTTCAACAAACTAATTCTACCAGACTACCTCTTTTTACTGGATTATTTAAGCAATTAATATTCAATGACACATTTATAAACTGACATTCATAAAAAACAAAACTTTATATATTGATTTGAAATGATATATAAAACAAACATGCACATTTTGTTAATATTTCTTGACATGGATGAAAACCTGTGATGCTAATAATGCATTATCAAAACATGTTTTAGAACATGATTTGCCTCATGATTTTGTTTTCAAAGTACTTGAGATAATACACAATGGTCTGTGTGGTGGTGATATAAAGAATCTTACTGAAGAAAGGGAGCTACACTGTATTCTGAAGTTAAAGGCTGATAAGAAACATGGGTTAAACAACAAGGTTTCTTTAA
The DNA here is from genome assembly GCF_019279795.1 of Protopterus annectens. Lineage (NCBI taxonomy): Eukaryota > Metazoa > Chordata > Ceratodontiformes > Protopteridae > Protopterus > Protopterus annectens. Next base: position 496,167,424 of record NC_056731.1, on the reverse strand, counting down.
AACCAGTGTTGAAGTCTAGAAATGTACATAGATAATGTGCATATTGTGTTGGTAGGCTGAAGAAGTCATAGGATGACTATTTAAATGTGATATGTACTGACTTAATTGTCTGATGAAGCACATTGTGTGTGAAAGCATGTATGTTTGTTCTTATATGCTGGATTAAATAGTTTTTTTTTACTTCACCTCATCTCTCATTTAGCTGTCATTACATATGGATGAAAACCTGACTACTAAAACTAAGCAACTAAAGCTAAGAACAAAATTAATCCCTTTCATGAAATAACAGATTCCTAGCTTGATGATGTAATCATACAAACTGGTCTCTAACATTTCCATAAAACTAACTAGACTTATTCTATTAAAAACCGAACCAAGTAACCAGTCCACCAATACAAAATTCACGAAGGCACGAAGTTCTCCCAAAAGGTTTATTTCAATAAACCTTTTGGGAGAACTTCGTGCCTTCGTGAACTTTGTATTGGTAGACTTATTCTATTGCTACTACTTCATCAATGCTAACATCAGTTCTTAAATTAGATATCCAAATTCACTCATATTTAATCATTTTCAATCATACTATCTTTTACAACCATGTATATACAAGCAAAATAACAGTCCGACCACCAAGGTTGATGACATGTAATTCAAAAATGAGCAACTAGAAATTTACATAGATAATGTGCAACAGAAGTTTAATGCCAGATTCATTCATCTTCAGATCCTGAAGAAGCACATTTTGTTAAACGCTTATCCTGTGGCATTAAACTTTTTTGAAATGTATACTACTGTTGCTTGTTTTTGAATTACATGCGATCAGCCTTGGTGATCGCACTATTTTGCTTCTTTGTGGTTTTCCTTGTTACAGACCAACCTTTAGTTGCTAGTATTATTTTTCTCTTGATAACTATGCGTATATACCCTGTATAGCTATATATGCTTATGAGTACAAAACTATCCTGTACTGTTGTACGATAATGACAGAATCCAAACATTAGTAAAAAGACATATTATAATTAAGATTCTCTTAGATCAACTTAATCAATCAATTGAAATATGTTTTACCCCATCACACTCATCCCTCCCAAAAAAAAAACTACACAGCACATAACTTTCTCTGAAAGTTAATCTTATCCTTTAATAATACATATATATAATCATTTAAGCACTGAACAATATAACAGTCATATAATAATGAATTATACTACTTAAGTTAACCATTAATTTTTAACATTCCACACTTTATGTAAGTTCAGTTGCTAATGTCATTAAGGCCTATTAACTCAGAATGTATAAGACTTATATGACTGTACAATAAATCAGTTAGATAATATTAATTTAAGGATCTTTACAATCCAAAAATGTGAAATATAGTTAGTGTAATAGCATAAGATATTCTGAAAGAAAGATCTGACTTGATAAAGCATTTCTAAAAGCTTAATTATCCGTCCAAAATTTTTGTATTTTAAAATGGCAATCAACTAGAATTAATCACATTTGTTGTACTGGTTGCCTGTGTTAACATATATCCATATAAATAATGTTGCCCTCATTAGACATGTCTTCTTGAAACCAAAAGGAAGTAAGATTTCATCTATTTGTTATGGATACAAAACCCCTTACTAATGTATCATTTTTAGTCTACAAATGTATGTCTGATGACAGTAATAAAAATCTAAAAATAATTACAGTAATAACCTACTTGTAAATGTTAGCTTCTTCCATACATTGTGATAAGCTAAACTTAACACATACACTTAGATATAGAGGAAGTTCTTAATGTCCATTCTTTAAACTTATATTGTAATACTATTTACTACCTTTATTCTCTTATTCCCCCCTTTCTCACTCTCTAACCATTTCAAAAGATAACATTAATAAGTCTTACTATGATTTATCCTGTCCAATTAAACATGTTAAACTTTCTTTCCTTTCTTAATGCATGTAAGACTATTAAACTCTATAGTGATGGTAGTTATAAGATTTAAAAATGAACATTCTACCAATTACCATTTTCTATGATGTATATGTTCCATATGTTCGTCCACATACAAACTAATGTACTCACAATTATATAAATGTAAACAAATACTTATTTGGCATCTTGCATATGACAACATACTTCAACACTAACTTTCTAATCATAAAATGATAGAAAAGGAATAAAAATATAAACTATTTATATTAATCAACATATAAGAACTTGCATATATATATATATATATATATATATATATATATATATATATATTATATATATATATATATATATAAATATATCACTGCTTCATTATAACAAAATTTATGACAACACGTGCATTCCTATATGTCTAAATCAGTGCTATTTTAAATCTCTATAATTGCATTTGTGTGTTTATCTATTAGGGTTGATGAATACATAAAGACTCTGTACAACATAATCACATAGAAAAACAGAAAGCATGATATTGTCTTTTATATGACTCGTATACATCACTACAAGTTCAGTATTCATGAGAACATTCCAAAGCCTTATTTTCTTTACTATGTCCATTAAATTCTTTGTGCAAATTAAAAGTTTCAGATTTTAACTTCCTGTTATTGATTACATATATCTTATTTTAATTCTTTGAAGCTTCTTCAAAGATCAATATGCATATGTAAAATACAAATTTTTATCTGAAAAGACATTAAGCAAAGCAAAGCTTATGTAGTATGTGGTTTACAATTAAATACACAAAGTCACTGCTGTCAACTGTCATGTGGTTGAAAGGCAGTTTTCCAATGGGCAGAATTCCATTTCAAAATACATCGACTACACTACAGCAAACGGGTAGTGTAGTTTGAGTATCAGGGTTCAGCATTGTGCACCAAGATCGTGGTTCAGTGAGGAACAAGGAATTAGCCCATTTCCTCACTGTAGTGCAATCTCAGAGTTGGTATATATAAGTTGCAGGGCATGTGGGGGGCTTGCCCCCTGTAAAATAATGAAATATACATACTGTTGACTATGGAATATCACGGTACGTGAAGGTGCATAGCATGGGTGGCTGATGTCACCTCCTGCTATGTCAAATACATCAAATTACGGGTATTAATGTATTCAGTTTCGACCTGGATGGAATTTCGCTGTTCTGGATTTAGGATTTCAGATTGACCATGTGACCAGTTGACCCATGCATTTTCCATGTTTCAATGGTCAACTGTAGTACATATATATTAATACATTAATTTTAATCCTGACAAGTTTTCATTTACATCTTTTGTTATATATTTTAAAATATATTATAAAAAATGAAGACAAGAAAACTAAACTAGTGAAACAAAAAACACAAACGGTTTTCCCCAACACAAGTTTATTGCAGTGAACTGAGCACCAAATAACCGCTTTCGTCCACTCAAAGGAATAGACTTCTTTAGAATAACTCCAAAGAGAACAAATGGGTTTAAATGCACTTGTTATGGACACACCCCCCAATAACCTAATTAATTGTACAACAAGCAGACAACAATTAACATGAAATAATGCATAAAACTCCAAAGCACATAAAATCAAATACATAAACAATAATGTTAAAATAAAACATCTATGTTGTTAATATAAAAAATCATTATTTATCATTTAATCGCACACATAGACTTTAATTTAAGAAAACTGGAGATAGAAATGACCTCATTGAGGCCAGGTGGACGGCCTGCATTACATCTAAGCTGCCATTTGAGTTCTAAAAACTCTAAAAACAAATCCATAGGACCACCCCTGGGGTCCTGTTCAACACTGTCAACAACTATAAACTTGAAAAAATGTGCAGAATTTTTCTTGATGTGTTTAAATAAATCATTGCATTCATCCCTTTTGCCAATGTCGTAAGTATGCTGATAAATTCTCTACCTAAACTGTCGAATAGTCTTACCTACGTAAAAGCTAGAACAACACTGGCACAATGCAATATAAACAATTCCCTTGCTAGCACAATTATATTTTTTCAAGGTTTGATGCAGCCATAACCATGAAGAAAAAATTCCGTTCCTTCAAGTACATGGATGCATTGTGAACAATGTCCCACTTGGAAATCTTTCTAGCTGGGGAATCAGACAAAAGTCTTTCAAGCACCATTTTAAAACAAGTGCCTTTTTGATAAACTATAATGGGATACTCCCCAACTTTGTTGAATACCTCCGTATCACATCTGAATATGTCCCAAGAATTAGAAATAATCTGTTTGATTTCCCTAAAATGCCTGTTGAATGGAACAATCATTGTTTTATTATACACAGTATTGTTTTGAACATGAGAGGAAACTGTTGTATTAGTACCTGGGATTTGACTATTACCCAACAATGGTAAATAAACCCCATTTCTCCTCTTCATTTTTACCTCTTCAAAAATATTGTGGAGAAAACTATTAGGGTACTCTCTCTCTTAGAGAGCATGTCCCAAAGCACATTACATTCATCCAAAACTTGATCTTCTTGACTCACCATATGGGCTAATCTTACACACTGTCTCTTGACAATGGCTTTTTTTTTGGTGTAAAGGATGTCAACTGCAAAAATGCAAATAAGAAGTGGAATGTGTCAGTTTTCTATACAATGTGGAGATAAAACATTGATTTTCCCTGTTTTTACTGATGCTGACATCCAAAAAATTAACCCGGTCAGTTTCAACTGTCATTTTGAACTTTAAAAATTCAGTGGAATGAACTCAAAGAATAAATCCAGCCTCTCCCCAGTGTCCTGCCAAAAAATTATGACGTAATCAATAAACCATCTATAAAGATGCCAACTATCCCTAAATTGTGATGTAAATAAAATATTGGTTTCCCAAAATGCCATAATGGCATTTACAAAAACTGGGGTGCAGAATGCCCCCATGGCAACACCATGAGTTTGTTTGAAAAGGTGCCCTTCAAAAGAAATAAAGTTATTGCCTAAAACAAGTTCCATTAATGTACTAGCAGTTGAACTCTTGTCATGACTGATTTTACAATGTAAAGCCAGAAACTGAAGAAACCAGTCAATGCCAAGATCATGAGGGATACAAGAATATAAATCTTTGACATCAATTAAAACAGAGCAAATCGTCACAACTAGATTTTTCTGTAAAGTTTTTATAAATAACTACTTATATTATTAAACTCCCAATCAAATGTGACTTTTAAATGATTTTTTATAAAAAAATCTGGTCAGAATAAATCAAAATAAGCAGAGCAAAGTTTCACTGCTGTTAACTGCTCACCATCTTGGCCATGCCCCCTATAACTGTCTATTTTCAATAATGTAATTTTATCTGTGCTTATTTTAAACATCTATCCTGTATGTATGTATTTATCTATATATTCATCTATTTAACTAGGAAACATAGATACAAACTATACTAATATGACCACAAATTATACACAGCTGTCATTGTAGGATAATTGACATTCCAATATTATGCTATTACGGTGCATCATAAAATACAACAGCTCTAAGCAATCTTTGTTGAAGAGAGTTGAATATGTTTAACAACACCAGCAACTCCAAACAGCCTTGAATCCAAAAAGTTGATGCTGCAACACCCCATTCTTCTTCTTCTTTCGGCTTTTCCCGGTTAGGGGTCGCCACAGAGGATCACATGCCTGCTCATGATTGGCAGTAGAGTTTTACGGTGTTGTTTCCAGTCCGGCATCCAACCTTCCACGGAAGGCACACACACACACACACACACACACACACACACACACACACACACACACACACACACACACACACACACACACACACACACACACTCATGTCTAGGGCCAATTTAGATGTCCAATCCACCTACAGCATGTCTTTGGGATGTGGGAGGAAACCGGAGCACCCGGAGGAAACCCACACAACCACAGGGAGGACATGCAGACTCCTGCAACACCCTATTATTCTTGTTTATGATCTTATGTATAAAACTTTTATGCAATCCATGCTTTCCACAGAACTTCAAGTAAATGCAGAGATAAACAGCAGCCAAACTAGTGAAGTCTAAAAATATTAGATGTAAATGTTTTCAATTTGCAAATTTCTTATACAAATTGGACATTTTAGTGTTTAGCTCTGTGAATTACACCATAGCATAGATGTTTACATATGTGTACTGGAATTGCTGTGTTCATACTGCTGTGGATGAGCAGTGAAGTGCTCATGTACAAGCATATATGTTCTTTCCGCCTCAGTGTAAAGTCTCAATGCAGGTTCTTGTGCAACTAGTCTGGGAATGTATCTGCTTTTCTGAACCCTGTAGATAATAACACAGGGTATAGGTTGCCAGACAGGCTGATATCATACCCCACTGGGTGTGAATCATACCCTTGTAGGCTCAAATTCATGTCTACCTTTTCACTCTTATCTAAACCTGGCAAAGGCAGCATGGACTGTGTGAAAGCTCAAGGTCATACCGCTAGCTGGTTAGAAAAGAAGACCAAGGTTCTCTTTCTCCTTCTGCAGGCATCAAACCTGCAAAAGTTGAAGAATGTATCTAGTGGCATTTGAGGGAAAAACTAACACCTGGATGAAGTTAGGGAACAAAGTAACCTCCATAACTTACATGCCCTGCTCCACACGAAGTGGAGGGAGACCATTTGCCTCAGTGTATGGCAATGGTCCAGGAGTGGAGGCCAGAGTTCTATATTAAGAATTACATTTTCATTTATTTTGCACTAACATATATGATATAGATAGACAGATAATGATATAGTCAAGAAGAGTGCATGTATATTAACTATGGCAAACAAGACTGTGTTATGGACATTACTATTGAAATGGTTGGTGTATCTCATGCATTCAGAAACTGCTTACTGACTTATATTTTATTTTTATGATAAATTAAAACAATCTGGCTGCACTCTGATGTTAACTGCTATTCAATAACAATCATTTAATGCTATTGTTGCCTGATGTTGACTAAATTAATACTTACATTTTATACTACCAAAGATCATTGTAGCACATTTCTGTAAGGCCAAAAAACAAGTTCTACAATCAGCTTAGAAGAACCACTATAAACCCATCAAATTAAAACATATTAAGCTCCTTTGATATTTAATGAAATATGCAAAGAACCGTTGCTGTATTGCAAGTTTATGTTCATAAATACAGTGTTTGAAAGTCCTAATAGTTTTCCCTATGTAAAAGTAAGGACAAGATTTGCATAATTCTAGATAAACAACTCTTCGTGTTAAACAGTCTTGCCTGCCTTTGGAATAAACTGTAAAATCTTGCGCAGTGAGATGTATACTAGAGACATTGTTGACAAAGTGGCACTGTTTACATTTGCTGCACTTAAAAGTGCCAACAGTCTGCTGTCTTCTGGTAAGATGTCCGCATTTTCTCTAATAGAGATTTAATATTTTCATATCTTTTATATGTAAAAAGCAGACCTTTCCCTAATGCTGAATTTAAATCAAAATTTCCCATTATGATCTTCCAGTTATCAGATAAAGTATTTTTAATAGTAACCTTGTCCATGGTAATTGGTAGGGGGAATGCTTCAGAGTAACCAATCACCTTAACCTCAGAGTGGGCGGTGGTCAGATTCAGCACATAAAATTCCCATGTTCTGCTTCATGAGGATGGGTTTAGCTACAGAAGTTCAAAGCAATGATATTTCACCTGGATTTTGTACAACCAATCAGAATTATACCCTCTACTAAGAAAACGTTTGTGTAAAGTGACTGATTCTTTGTGGAAATCTTGATCGTCACTGGTAAGCCTTTTCAGACAGATGAACCAACCTTTTACAACACTTTTTTCATGTGGTGAGGATGCAAGCTTGATCTATGGAAGTATTGGTTGACAAAAGTACTTTTCCTGAAGATGCTGCTGCTTATACCATGGTCATCATCATCGATGACCAAAGTGATGTCTAGGTAATGAATAACGTTTCCAGAACCACTTTGGGTGAAACATAGATAAGAAGTACTATTATTCAAATACAAAGTTAACTGGTCAAATTCCTCCTGTGAACCATTCCAGATGAAAAACAAATCATCTATGTATTTGAGGTAAAATAGTCTTTGGGAAATTAAATGTTCTAATTCCCAAAGTGCCATAAAAAGGTTTGCAAAAGCTAGAGCCACCCTTGCACCCATAGCCAGTCCTGTTTTTTTTGCTTGAAGAGTTGCCCAAAAAAAGTAAAAAAAATATTCTGTAAACCACATCTAATAGGCAACAAATAGTATTCACCAGTCTAGTAATGAAATTAATCTAGAGTGTAAGATACCTTCTGATAGCTTCGATACCATTCTCCTGATCAGTGCTTGTATAAAGAGAAACTACATCCAATGAAGCTAAAACATATTTCTCAGATGTTTGAAAATCCCAAAGCAATTCTAGAAGATGCTCAGAATCTCTAAGATAGTAGTCTGAGGCCAGGACTATTGGGTTCAGAAGATAATCCAATAAAATGGATATAGGTTCTGTTTTGTAGTGATCTGCCACAACAATTGGTCTAAAAGGAGATTTTGTGCAATCTTTATGGACCTTTGGAATCCCAAAAAAGCAAGCCATCATCGGGAGCTCTACTTGTAAGAACCTGTATAGTTCAATGTCCAAATCTAATGTCTAAAAGAATGTTGTCAACCATGGTGAATTGTCTTTGGGCATAGTCTGATAATCTGTAGTGATCTTTTCATAGCAAGTTGTGTCCGACAGTAAATCATGAATGGCCTCAGTGTAATCATTATAGTCCATTACCACTATCATGCCCCCTTCGTCAGCTCTCATAATTCTGATCTCTTTGTTGTTGGCCATCTCACAAAAGGCCTTTCTTTCTGTGGCTGTAAATTATGGAGTTTTTTTTTTTTTTACCTAAATATGTTCTAATGTCATCCTCACATCTTTCTTGATAAATTTGCAAAGTGCTCTGTAATATTTGTAAGTACTTTTCTTGTGTGGTGCTTGTGTGGTGCTTTAGAACACAGGTTAAAGTGAGGAATATCTTTAAGTAAATAGTGATGTAAGAAAACTCCTTTTCCAGTACCTAAATATATTTAGATTGAAGGGTGAAGTTACTCAAATTAAGTATGTCCATCTTGTAACTCCTCCTTTCTTCCTCGTGTTCTTCCCTTTCCTGTTTTTTTGTGTTGTATCCCCTGTAGGCTATTTGGGGGTCCTGACAACTGCTGATGGAGTCACTAAAAAAATGCAGGAGATAGAACTGGTGGCTGATTATTAGAAATGTTCATGATGTTAACATTTCTTCCTATTCATTTATTTCCCCCAGTATGCTGACTGCTGCCCGTATTCTCAGTGAAAGTGTGACCCAAACCAGTGTTCATTGCAATAGGGTCTGAACGAGGCTTGCCTAGCAAGTCCATTACATCTCTCATTCATTTTTTTAGGATAAACTTCACCCTTTTGATATGCAGTTACATCATGGAGCAGTTTATTTTTTTTTTTAATTTGATAATGCTAACATTATGTCTGTCAACATTGCCAGAAATACCATTGTAAAGTTTGTAAAAGTTTGTGAAAACACTGCTCTTTTTAATATTTCCATCAAGCTTTTTTTATATCTCCTTTTTAAAATTCAGTTTTCTTTTTTGTAGTCTGAAATGAGCAGTTTCAGGACTTTAATGTCGGTTTTGTTAAACAAACTTACAAGGTCCTTGTTTATCTAGCATTATGCAAATCTTGTCCTTCCTTTTACATAGGGAAATCTATTAGGACTTTTAAACGCCATATTTAGGAACATACACTTGTAATATGGCAATACGGCAAAAGGGCATGAACAATGCATTAGCTAGACATTCCTCTGTATGTGCTAATTTTAAGAAATTCAGTTTCTTTGTTTTAAAAGATGTGGATGGCGATGATTTTACAGGGGATTACAGAGTTAAACTTGAATATCGTGAAGCCTTTTGGCATTTTAGATTTTGTACTTCTAAAATACAAACAGCTCACAGATAGCCCAAAAGAATTCACGACTCGGACAGGGATAAAAGTTATTTATTGAAATACAAGTATATGGGGTTAAGCGCTTTCATCTGTTGTAACAGACTTCCTCAGAACAGTTATCTGTGAGCTGTTTGTATTTTGGAAGTACTGTTCTTCGGAGATTTGGATTATCAAGTTAGATTTTGTGTCAATAGGCATAAAGTGTTTTTTAATTGCGCAGTGGCTTTAGAATATTGCTACATTTTATATGATCACAGATTCAGCTTTGATAATTTGTGGGAGACTTGTGGTCTTATTTATTAAATTACCTTATTATTTTAGAGTTTTACATTATACTTCCTGTCTTTTTAGGAAATGTTTTGATCGGTCCAAGTGTGAAATTTCAGTTTGTGATTAAAGGATAAAAAAATCGTCTGACTTTGGTTATGGTTTTTAAACCAACTTGCTTGTTGGCTTCTTTGAGTCTGATGAAGTTCTGTGTATAGTTCATTAAAGAACAAAAACGGTCAACCTTTAATTTTATAGGCTTGTAGTGGTTCTTCTAAGCCAATTGTAGAACTTTTTTTTGTTTTTCTAGTTTTTCGTTCTAGTCCTTTTTCATGGTTTTTACTTATAGTCATATATTTCATTACTGATAATTTAACATTCTTGAATTAAAATATTACTGCTTTGATTATTGTCATTGGAATAATGGCATTTTCTATTAAACACTTATGAGTCATTTTGTTGTCTTCTCTCATTGTCTCCTTTCTTTTTACTTTTTGTTCTTTTTTTCTGCAGGTCCAGTAGATCCTGAGGCACATCGACTGCAGATGATGCATCTGCATAACAGATTCACAGGTAGTAGAGGTTACATGTCTGTGCGTACCGAGGGCATGTCAACCACAAAGACACCATCCTGAGCTTTACATCCTGGCAGAAGCTGCAGTTAAGAGGGTAGTAGAAAGGTGGTAGAACCCATATGAGCATCTTTTTAAGCAGATGCAAGAATTTCTGTCCTTGCTGGCTCCATCCACTGTGCCACCAGAAGCCTGGAGCCCCTTGCTTTTATGGATCCCTGCCCCTGACCATTACAGGTGGCAATTACTGAGGATCTCTAGACTGGGGCAGTACTGTGCATGATGTTCTTATCATCATCCCCTTTGTTTCTGTCCATGATCTGTACACGTCTCACCTTCCACTTATCAGTATAACACATGTTTTCCTGCGGATCTTGTCTGGCTTTTATGTTTGTGTCTAAAAATGATTTTACCCTTCACTCATCTACTCATCTTTGCACTCTGCCCTTCTTCCTTCCCCAACTTCCCTTGTAAGTATATATTTAGAAAAATAAGGGGCTATCACCTACTTTAGCAATAACCCATGACTGGGCGTGGGTATCACAGGATTCACTCATGGTTGTCGTGATTTGACAAAGAGGGTAAAGCCTGAGAGATGAAATGAAGCCAATCATGGGTAAATCCTGTGATATCACATTCAGGAGTGGGTTACTGCTATTATACAATTATATTATTTAAGAAAGTAATTGCTTACCTTTCTTAAATAATGTCTTTGTATACCAGTGCTGTAGTGTTCCTCTGTGTTCTTCCACCTTTTCTTATGTACTGCGCATGCTTATGGGACGTACATTCCTATGCTTGCACAGTACATCAGTACAGTGCAGGAGAAGCAACAGAGAAAAAGAATCTCTGCTGCTGTCTTTTTCCCCTGCCATTATAACCTTTTATTGCAAAAAAACTAGACAAGGACCAACATAATGGAAGGACAAAGGTCCTAAAATAGGAACAGATTTTAAATATTTTTCTTATAAACTTAGAAAGTTGCTGTAGTAAGAGGTTTTGTGTTAGCATGCATTTTATGAATGATATGAAGCCTAAACCTCAAATCCGTCCATACACAGCCTCTTTTCACATTTTTGCACATGGGGTCAGCATGTCATTTCAACAGTGACAATCATCTACAGCCAACGTTTTACACTGCCATGTGGCTAGCCCTGCCATGATACTTCTTCCACACCACACACTTGCACACACGTCTGTCATTATGTAATGAATTCAATGCAGAGTGGCTTGCAAGAAAACTATATTTTTATGTGGAAAAGATCTAAACTTTGAGGCAAAAATCTTGACATTTTCTGAATATCTAGACAGCTGAGAGATATGACTGCTGAGATTTTAGTAGGTAGGAACATTGCAGAAATACAAGGAAAATCAGGTGCATTTCTATTTCTCTAGTTTTGCAGAATGTATGTGATTTTTCTTGTATTTTGCTCTGTTTCCTAAGCATATGCCAATAGAATGTCTGGTCACTCAATGGTACTTCAGCAGGCAGACTTGTTTTTATTGATATATATGCTTGATTTTCAACAGGCATTTTGGTCGGGCTGCCCAATCAGAGTGCTCATTTTTGAAAAGTAATGAACCATTATCGTATAAAGGGCAATATTACCCATCCTCTCTCACATCCCCCAGCCCAGCTCTCTTAATGCATCTCTTGCGTGTTTGCTTTGTCACCACTGTCTCACTCTATATCCCTCCTTTCCAATTGTATAAAAGCCAGAACAGGGTGTCCATATTATGACACTCCCAGAGTGAATTTAACTCTTAAAAAGTTTTAGTAATCCCCAAGCCAGTGATGATGAGCCACAACCATTGTAAACTCTTCTAGAAAGTTCTCATGAGACTGATGTAGCTCTACATCAACTTGCCAGCTGCCAAAAAATATACAAAAGCATTTGTTAGCTTACCTAACTGTGAAACTGCACATATGTAAACTCTTCCAACATCATTTTACAGAGATTTAGATTTGCGAGATTATGTCAGGTTTTCCCTTGGCCGCAGTTTGCTTATTTCCATTCAGGAGTAATGGAACTGTTCAAACGTTCACTTTGTGTATTTGTGAAGCATGCCAATGATGAGCTTAAATTTTATTTGTAATTATGTAGGTTTCCAGGTTCTCTAACAGGGAAGGAAATGTTGAGGGTTGCATGATTTTTATGTGTTTCTGAGAAATTTGTCTTTGGAGTAGAGCTGTCTAGTGGATGAGCGCAAATGAAGCAGAATATTTAAAGATGGATCCATTTGACTGATAGGGAATCATGGGTTGTGGTTTGCTGGGTCAAATAAGTGTAGTTGGGGAACTTCATCCAGAGCATTTTTCTAAGAGCAGTGTAATAGTGAGATCTATGAGGGAGGTTTGTGGCACATTTGCTAATTTTATTCTAACACTGCTCCACCTTGGTTAACCGGATGGAAAGTAGATTAGTGATAATGGTGGAAGCATAGAGTAGGCGTTAGTATTTAGTAATAACTATGTGTAAGTTATGAGGGCTTGGTCAATGAGCTAGGGTCTGACTCTATACAAGAGACCCAACCTTTGAAGGTCTCTTTTTACAGCTTTCTGAATATGCAACTTTCAAGTTTTCATCATCAGTGGTTACCCTACACAGTTTTGTGCTTGGTACCAGTTATCATTTGATGTACTGCAATAGTGAGACTAAGAATTCTCTAGGAACACTTTGTCTGGGATTTGAAGCATTAGCTTTGTATTATTGGGACTGAATAGTAGGCCAAAATGTTCTACCAAATTTTCAACAGGCAAAGTCAGAATGTTGAGTGATGGCTTGTAGTTCTGGCAAAGAGGGTGTTAAAGTAGGAAGATGCCATCTGCCTACCAAGTTCACAGGTTTATAGGTGTTTACTAGGCTAATGACCACAAGGGCATTTTTAAGCCTAACCATGCATCCCAAATCTCTGACAAGTTTTGATACCTTTATAAGTGTAAGCATGGACCTGGGAGATGAACCATTTACAGGTTACTTCTGTCCATTAGAGACATAGGTGCCAAACCAGGGATGAATTTCTGGTTTCCCATCCAATTGTCCAAGTTGCAGTTGAACTGGGTTAGGGAGGAACTCTGCTTCACACAGATGGGGAGCCTGATCCATAGATGGGGTAGTCTCTGGGATACATACCTACCTCTCATGCAGATCCTATTTATATCACAAGCAATGTTTAAGTCTTTAGAATGGGTAATTCTGGTGCTGTTTATTTTGTGGATATGCAGGAGATCCATCAGAGTGGGGTCTGACAGTGCCCTGTATGCCAGGCATAGATCTCCCCTCAAAAGTCTGTAGGAGGCAGAATAAAGGGATAGGGCATTGAGGCCGTCTGCATAGGACATATTACTTATGCCCTGTATTCTTTTAGTGAGGAACCTCTGTGGATGTTCCATTTGTTGGATATGCCTGGTTAGGTACACACCGAAGGGGGCATTGTACTCAATGATAGGTCTGATTAATGTTGAATACAGTGGAACAATGACTTCCTTGGACTTTGATGCCATACTTTTGTTTATAAATTGGGCAACACAGAATGATTTCCACACCACTATAGACACGTAATGATCAAAGGCTAGATTACTATCTGTGTCCCTAAGTCCCTGACTACTGGCTCAGCTCTAAGGGGTGTGCTCTCAATATGATAGTTACCATGGATGGATGACCTCCCAAGGAATACTATTATGCATTTCTTGGCATTTAGTTTTAGTCCGTGGCTCTCACACAAGTTGTTTGTCTGTGTCAGCCCCTCCTGGAGAACATTTGTTTCAGTGTGAGATTCAATGACAGCTCCTAATTTGCAATCATCTGCAGATTTAGTCAGCCAGAGACCAGTGACATTGGCCTTGACTTCAGAGAAGTAAATGCCAAAATGGAGCAGCTCAAGGACTAATCCCTGAGAGACTCCACTTGTGACTGACCTCTTTGTAGAGGGGAGTCCCTAATTCTAACTTCCTGGGTCCTGTCTGTGAGCCAGTTGGCTATCCACCAGCTGACACATGGGTGTGTACTTAACCTCTTGAGTTTGCTAACAATACCCAAGTGGGGTATTGTGTTAAATGCCTTGGCTAGGTCAAAGTAGGCAGTGTGAACAACTTTGCCCTCATCCATTGCTTTGGAGACCTTCTCCAAGAAATCCACCAGGTTGAGTAGCATGATCTGCCCTTGACAAAACCAAACTGGGTTGGATCCAGTGTCTGGAGGTTTACTATAGCTCTATTGATCATCTCCATGATAATTCTTTCCATGGCTTTACATATGGAGACTCCACCAGCTAATTAGTTATGTGGCCCCATGCGGTCATCTCCAATACAGAAAAATAATCCTAAACCATTCTGGACATCCATTAATATTTTTTTAAAACCTGGCACCAAAACCAGTCCCTGCCCACATCCTGGCATGCCTTCCAAACAAATAGCCAACATCTTTAACTCCTATGTTATTGACACCATTGCCAGTATTACTGCTACCTTTTCCTCCCCCCAAACAACTCAATTCCTACAACCTCCTCTCTTCATTCTCTGCTACAACATTCTTTTCCACAGAACTGTCATAATATCCTACATACCTTAGATCATGCAACTCCAACTATTAACACCCCATCACCTAACTGCTCTAACCACTCCTCCTACCCAGAATTCAACATCTCTCCCATCCCCACCACATTCATCAAAAAACTCCTGTTAAAATTAAAACCCTGCTCTAATTTGGCTGATAAAATTCCATCCAAATTTCTCAAAATAGCTGCTGACGTAGTTGACTAACCCATTAGCATTCTGATTAACATAGCAATCCAAGAATCCTATGTCCCATGTCTTTGGAAAAAAGCTATCATTCTTCCTCTATATAAAGGTGGCCCATCGACTGATATCTCTAACATCTGACCCATTGCTATACTTTCCACCATCTCTAAAATCCTTGAAAAATTTGTGCAAAAACAACATTTAGGCTATCTCCTAGAAAATAAAATCCTCTCCCCTACATAACATGGGTTCTGACCTGGTCACACATCCATAGCACTAAATTCCTTCTTAGACACAGTTAACAAAGCTAGGGACTCAGGACACATAACGTCCACCCTTTTCTTAGATCTGTCAAAAGCATTTGATACCATCTCCCACTCTAGCCTTCTCTCTCAGCTCTCAAACATAGGCCTCTCTCCCCAGTCACTTAACTGGTTCAAAGGCTATCTCTCCAACAGAGAGCATGTAGTTAAATGGCAAAATTCCATCCCCCCCCCACATTCACAACCCTACAGGTGTCCCCCAAGGCTCACTTTTAGACTATCTTCTATTTAATATTTTTATTAATAATCGAAGAGTGTTTTGGATGTGAGAAGAGTGCCTGATAGAGTGATGTTTATGAAGCTGGAAATTGATGGTGTAATGATGAATGTTGTTAGTGCATATGCTCCACAAGTTGGGTGTGCAATGGATGAGAAAGAAAAATTTTGGAGTGAATTGGATGAAGTGGTGATGACTGTACCCAAAGGTGAGAGAGTGGTGTTTGGAGCAGATTTCAATGGGCATGTTGGTGAAGGGAACAGAGGGGATGAGGAAGTGATGGGTAGGTATGGTGTTAAACAAAGGAATGCAGAAGGTCAAATGGTAGTGGATTTTGCGAAAAGGATAGACATGGCTGTGGTGAATACGTATTTTAACAAGAGGGAGGAGCATAGGGTGACATACAAGAGTGGAGGAAGATGCACACAGGTGGATTATATCTTATGTAGGAGGGCCAGTTTGAAGGAGATTGGAGACTGTAAAGTGGTGACCGGAGAAAGTGTAGTTAGGCAGCATAGGATGGTGGTTTGTAGGATGATGTTGGTGATCAAGAAGAGGAGGAGGAGTGTGAGGGCAGCACCAAGGATCAAATGGTGGAAATTGAAAAAGGGTAATCGTGAGGTGGAGTTCAGGGATGAGTTAAGACAGGCACTGGGTGGCAGTGAAGAGTTACCAAATAGCTGGGTAACTACAGCAGAGCTTGTAAGGGAGACAGCTAGAAAGGTGCTTGGTATCACATTGGGACAGAGGAAGGACGACAAGGAGACATGGTGGTGGAATGAGCAAGTACAGAAGAGTATAGAGGCAAAGAGGTTGGCAAAGAAGAAGTGGGATTGTCAGAGAGATGAAGAAAGTAGACAGGAGTATAAAGAGATGAGGTGCATGGCAAAGAGAGAGGTTGCGAAGGCTAAGGATAAGGCATATGAAGAGATGTATGAAAGGTTGGACACTAAGGAGGGAGAAAAGGACCTGTACCAATTGGCTAGACAGAGGGACCAAGCTAGGAAAGATGTGCAGCAGGTAAAGGTGATAAAGGATAATGAGGGAAACATACTCACAAGCGAGGAAAGTGTGTTGAGATGGAAAGCATAGCCTGAGAGGTTGATGAATGAAGAGAATGAGAGGGAGAGAAGGTTGGATGATGTAGGGATAATGAATCATGAAGTACAATGGATTAGCAAGGAGGAAGTAAGGATGGCTATGAAGAGAATGAAGAATGGAAAGGCTTTTGGCCCAGATGACATACCTGTGGAAGTATGGAGATATTTAGGTGAAATGGAAGTGGAGTTTTTAACCAGATTGTTAAAGAAATCTTAGAAAGTGAGAGGATGCCTGAGGAATGGAGAAAAAGTGTTTTGGTACCGATTTTTAAGAATAAGGGTGATATGCAGAGCTGTAGTAACTACAGAGGGATTAAACTGATCATTCACAGCATGAAGTTATGGGAAAGAGTAGTGGAAGCTAGGTTAAGAAGGGACGTGATGATTAGTGAACAGCAGTATGGTTTCATGCTGGGAAAGAGCACTACAGATGCAATGTTTGCTCTGAGAGTGTTTATGGAGAAGTACAGAGAATGTCAGAAGGAGTTGCATTGTGTTTTTGTAGACTTAGAGAAAGCATATGACAGGGTGCCTAGAGAGGAGTTGTGGTATTGTATGAGGAAGTCAGGAGTGTCAGAGAAGTGTGTAAGAGTGGTAAAGGATATGTACGAGGGTAGTGTGACAGCGGTGAGGTCTGCGGTGGGAGAGATGAATGCGTTTAAGGTTGAGGTGGGGTTACATCAGGGATCAGCTCTGAGCCCTTTCTTATTTGCAATGGTGATTGACAGGCTGACAGACGAGATCAGACAGGAGTCCCCATGGACTATGATGTTTGCAGATGACATTGTGATCTGTAGTGAGAGTAGGGAACATGTGGAGGAGACCCTGGAGAGATGGAGATATGCTCTAGAGAGAAGAGGAATGAAGGTCAGCAGGACTAAGACAGAATATATGTGTGTGAATGAGAGGGAGGATAGAAGAATGGTGAGGATGCAAGGAGTAGAGGTGGTGAAGGCGGATGAGTTTAAATACTTGGGGTCAATAGTTCAGAGTAACGGTGAGTGTGGAAGAGAGGTGAAGAAGAGAGTACAGGCAGGATGGAGTGGGTGGAGAAGTGTGTCAGGAGTGATTTGTGACAGACGAGTACCTGTAAGAGTGAAAGGGAAGGTCTACAAGAGGGTAGTGAGACCAGCTATGTTATATGGGTTGGAGACAGTGGCATTGGCAGAAAGGCAGGAGTTTGAGCTGGATGTGGCAGAGTTAAAGATGTTAAGATTTGCACTGGGTGTGATGAGGGTGGACAGGATTAGGAATAAGTATATTAGAGGGTCAGCCCAGGTTGGAAAGTTTGGAGACAATGCCAGAGAGGCAAGATTACGTTGGTTTGGACATGTGCTGAGGAGCGATGCTGAGTATATTGGGAAAAAGATGCTAAGGATGAAGCTACCAGGTAACAGGAAAAGAGGAAGGCCTAAGATAAGGTTTATGGATGTGGTGAGAGAGGACAGGTAGGTGGTTGGTATGACAGAGCAACATGCAGAGGACAGGAAGAAATGGAAACAGGTGAGCCACTGTGGCGACCCCTAATGGGAACAGCCGAAAGAAGATGATAATGATTAATAATCTCCACCTAACTATCCTGCAAGACTCCTCAGTCCAGTATGCAGATGACTCCACCATAGTCTGTTCTGCACCCAATACAAATATACTGCAGCAAACCACTCAGGCAGCATTTCCCACTGTGGAGACTTGGCTTCACAATAATCACCTTTCCTTAAATCCACAAAAAAAACAAACTTATGATTTTTACACCCAAGAGACACTCCACTATAAAAGCCAACCTTAACATATTCTCTCTCAAATCTACAAAACTCGAAATGGTAACCCACACTATATTATTAGGAGTAATAACCGATGAAAACCTCAGATCTAATTTACATATTCAAAACAATATAAGTAAGACCCATAAAATGTTAGGGTTGCTCAATAGACACAATAAGTTCCTCTCCATCCACACTAAACAAGTACTATCAATATTACCCTCTCTAACCTATGGTGTGCCTTTATTAACCAACTTACAGCCCTCCTTGCAATCAAAATTAGAAACTTGTTATAATAAGATAGCTAAATTTGCTACAAGCAGCCATCATTCTACCCACCACTGTATTGCTCTAAAAAAGTTACAATGGCTCAAACTCCCCTCTACCTATTACTCCTCCAGCTTACAACTGCTCATAAACTTATTTATAAACCACAGGACTTCCCTGCGCTTAACTCTCTACTCACCCTTTATAACCCCACTAGCCCCCTGTGATCAGAACACCACCACCTTCTTGAAGCTCATAAACCTAAATTACCTGCAGGACAGTTATACTCATGGATCATTGCCAAAAAATGGAATATCCTGCCTATACACATCTGCTTACAACATAACCCCTGTAACGTTAAGACTGCTCTGCCAAAACTTCTCACCAGTTGGATTTGTAATTGCTCAGCTCCTTCCTCTACCATCACTTAATAATACCTACTATACTTAAACTGTCCATTTCTAGCCCTTGCAAAAAATATTTCTTATCTTGCTGAATCCTATTGAATACCGTCTACTTAATATCTCCTCTCATCCCTTCTTTTCACCCTCCTCAGATTGTATCCTACCTTTAGATAATTTTTTCACTATAAGCTACTCCTGAACTGTAGGATTAGTCTGGAGCTCATAATTTGTACATTACTTAACCAGAATGGCTGGCTTGCATTTGTTAAATGATCTGCTAGCCCTTTCTTTGACTTTGATTAACTCTGCTGATATTATAATAGCAGCTTTATCTACATTGTATAATTTGCTTGAAATTTTATTTTATTGTATGTTATTTTTATTTCTTTATCTTATTGTATAATTTACATTCTCTGTATTTGTACAATGTTTTTCTCTGTTGATTAGACTTGGAGATTTTCTCCCCGGGCCTCCACTGAAAATGGGCTTTCATTGGCCCAGTGGACTTTCCTGGTAAACAAATGCCAATAAATAAAGACTAGTGAGACTTATGGGTCTGTAGTTTCCAGGGTCTGTAGATGGCCCACCTTTATGCAGAGGGATGATTGTTGCCTTTCTCCATTTATGAGGCACGAAGCCGGTTTGGAGGCTACAGTTAAATAGTAATTCCAGAGGCCCTGATAGGTAATGTGTCATGCTATTTAGAAGGCATCCTGGGATATTGTCTGGGCCTATTGATGCAGTGGTCTTGGTCTTAGAGAGAGCATTAATGACCTGTTCCTAGTGATAGTAAGGGGAGTTATATTTGGGTCTATATTAGAACACCGAAGTTTCAAAACTTCAAATGTTCTAATATCGAACCCTATTCAATGAAAGTTGAAAACATCAAACATACAGAACAGCGAATATTTTCCTAGGGAAAAAAATTGCTTTTCCAAAACACATACACACAACACAAGCACACCAAACAAACAGCAATCCACACACATACACCTAAAATCTCACACCTAACCCTACACTAAACTATACATACACCACTAACTATCCACTTACCTTAACCCAAACCCTAATCCTAAGGTCTGTCACTATCGCACACTCACCTCACCCGTGCCCTAACCCTAACTCACCTACCCCGCTCTAACCCTCACGTCCACACAATCACACACTTACCTGACCCACCCCCTAACTCACCTAACCTGCCCTAACCCTCACTTCCACACAATCACGTACATACCTAACCCGCACCATAACCCTAACTCACCTAACCTGCCCTAACCCTCATGTTCACACAATTGCACACATACCTAACCTGCACCCTAACCCTAACTAACCTAACCAGTGCTCAATAGCACACTTACCTGAACCCTACCCGTAACTTTCCACCACAGCACTGAAAATACCAAAGCAACAGAAACAGACAACCGAATTCTTTCCCTAGGAAAAAATTTGGTTTTCTGTAGCTTCGATATTTTCAGCTTTCGCTGAATACAGGTCGATATTAGAACATTCGAAGTTTTGAAACTTCGATGTTCTAATATAGACCCTTATATTTGATGGTATATCCTGTGGGAAGGTTGAGGGGCAGAGAGGGGTAAAGTTGGAGCTGAATTTATCAGCCAGGAAGTTGCTATATCGTCCAGCTCAGTATAGTTGGCTCCATTTACAATGAGCTCTGCACACAATTGTGTATTGCTTTTGAGGTTGTGGACATAGCTAAATAATGCTTTGTGGTTTCTTTGGCCTGAAAGGCCAAACTTACCTCACATTTGGTTTTGGTAGACTTTCCCCTGGATTCATGAATCCTCCGTGTAAGACTTAATAAGTCTTACTCGGAGGCTGCAGTTGAACGGTATGACGTCAGCATGCCATGAATATTCATGAGGGCACGCTGACTCAACCGTAAGTCTTACACGGACTGTGTAGGAAAGCAGGGGGTGTGTCCAACTGTTGAGCAGTCTAAATGTCCACGCCCCTGCAAAGTTTGGAAAAGTAAAATGAAATTACACAAGAGCGAGTCCGCTCAAATGTCCTTGCACTCAACACCGCACTCCCTGACATTGTAAACCCCCATCACAGTTATAAAAAG
The DNA here is from genome assembly GCF_019279795.1 of Protopterus annectens. Lineage (NCBI taxonomy): Eukaryota > Metazoa > Chordata > Ceratodontiformes > Protopteridae > Protopterus > Protopterus annectens. The sequence continues at coordinate 496,145,790 of NC_056731.1, read as the reverse complement.
TAAAACATTAATTTTATTTTTTTTAAATTCCTGAAATAGCTGCCTGTATTTGCATGTGTGTGCGCAGGTGTGCCCATTGCTTAGCTGTAGTTAGCAATTCCGACATGGAAGAGCATAAGGAAGAATGTTTATGCAAATCACACCAAATAGCAATAGCGTAATGGTAGAGCGTTTGCACAAAGAAGAGGCATTCACGGGTCGAGTCCCACCATTCCCCTTCTTATTTATGTTTTAAATCAGTATATGGAATAATACCTAACAAATATGATTAAAATATTAGTAAAAAGCAGTGAAATGGCCAATGTATCAGTGAACAAAATATATATTTTTAAAGGATCCTGATATATAATTGCTTGCAGTTAAGCAGTGCTTTACCCAGCGCAATAGAGTTGCCCATAGTTTAATAGCGCTTTACCCAGCGCAATAGAGGTGCCCAAAGTTTAAGAGTGGTTTACCCAGCGCAATAGAGTTGCCCAAAGTGTAAGAGTGCTTCACCCAGTGCAATAGAGGTGCCCATAGCAAAATAGCGCTTTAACCAGCGCAATGTGTTTGTTCGGACGTGCGCACCGCACCAACCAGGGCACCATGGAGCAACGTAGAGCAAAGTTGCTTAAATGCAGCCACACCCCCTAGCCTGTCTGGACAGTATGAAAATAAAATGAAAGGTTCAAACCCAGGACTCTATACATTATAATCAAAGTACAGAAATACTTAGCTATGACAACTTAGGAGAACCAGCCACTGTTAACATACATACACTTAGTAATGGTAGATTAACCATTACTAAGCAGGTCTGCAGTCAGCCGAGAATTTTCAAAAATGGCCAATCACAAAAAAGTGCGGGGAAATACGGCATATTTAAGCCCCATAGGCGGGAATACTCACGATAACTGATTGTAGCTCACATCTGCAGTTAGAATGGCTGGTGCTGGAGAGGGTACACTCTTCCGAGCACAACGTTGGGGCATCGAGGAGTTGAAATACATGGTTTGGCTCCTTGTCCACCATCATGAGTCAAGACTCCTGCAGGGCCAGTTCCAAGGGATGGAGTACAAGGCAGAGGCTTGGAACCGGTTAGCTCATGACCTCACCAGTGTCACAGGCATTCCTCGGACTGGTGAGCAGGTCCGTCACCACCATGCAGACCTGAAGAGATGGAAGCAGAACCACCTGAACCAATGTATACAGGAGGCCTATGGGATGCAGGATGCCCCACAACTGAGTAGGTAGCCATGGCATGCAGTATGTAAGAATTGATAATTGATTCTGTATAACGGATAGGTATGTCTCAATATCCCTTTATTTACTTTACAGTTGCAGGTGACCATGCTGCGAATCAGCAAGCCTGTACAGATAGGCTGCTAAGGCTGTGCCACCAGGCAGGTTAGTGATTATTCTGCATGTATTGTTATATAAAATAACGGAGAGAGCATGAAATAAAGTGCTGTAGTCCAATAATGCAGCCATAAAATGGCCTGAATAAGTCCTCTGCATGTACTGTCAGATTAAAAAAGTCAGAGAGCCAGAAAAGAAGTTTAGTAACCCATTAGGAAAGGTAACATATGTCCGGAATAATATTTCTGCAGGTACTGTCATATAAAATAAGTGAGTGACCCTGAAAAAGAGTGTTCTAACCTATTAATAAAGGTATAATATGTCTTGAATATGTCTTCCATATGCACCGTTATAACAAATAAAGGAGTGAGCCTGTGGAAAAGTGTGTAATGTCATTAATAAAGGTCTAAAACCCAGAGTGTGTCTGTGTCACTTAGTTTGAAATGTTGTTGTACCCTTGCATTATACAAATAGTATTGTTTTAAAAAATGCTGGCAACCCAGAGTTGTGCAGTCCCATATAAAGTGGGTGATGGAAGTGCTGGTAGCTGTGAAGCATATATACAGTCCTCAACAGTCAGTTACTGGCTGGCATGCATAAGTAAATCTGGCACACGAGTAGCATGTTAATTTGTTCCCCAGAAATGTGAGTGTGTGTCAAGAAATGCAGGGTTCTGTACAAATTGAAGTGAAAATGTCATGTGAAAACATCCAGATATGTAGATAAAGAAATATAAATGCAATCAAGGAATATGTAGCAGTAACATCTGCATCTTGGACAGTTAGTATGTCAGATATAGGTCAGGCATATATTGAACTAGCCAAACCCATTACACAATCTAATGCATTGTGGCAAGTGTAATAATACATGTAGGGGGATATACATTTGCAGTCACTAGGAATGTAGTATAGACCAAAAGTAATTATAAGATGTTAATTGAGTTTTTTTTCTACACCCTACTGTATGTGCATAAACCATGCAATTCCACACCTCAATGGGTATGCGTAATCTTAAATATTTGTTGGGACATATGTCCTATTGTTCTATAAATATTTGCATTCATGTTGATGCATGTGCCCTGTTCCAACACCACAATCATGGTGGCTTGTTGCTACCAAACATCCCTGCATGCTGTTGGAATATCCACTGTCATTCAATATATGCATGTGTTATGCTTGCTGTTCAACTGTTGGAACCTTGGTGTGTTGGGTTAATGGGAATATTACTGCATGCTGTTACAACTAATCTGGAATGCTGTTGTTTATGTTGTAATTAAACACACCTAATCACAGAATGTATGGAAAGGCCGGTCCCAGTGGACCCACTTGTCCCTCCTCAGCTGGCGAGTGCACCTGGCACCAGCAGGTCCGGTGCCCAGACCTGGCTCCCCTCCTCCATTGGTCCTGTGCCACCTTCAGGTGGAAGTGCTGCAGGGGATGGGGCTCATCCCCCCATGCAAGTGTGGGTGGGAAGGGCCACCTGTCACCCTTCAAAGGGTCCAGGCTGTGATGCGTAGGGAGATCCAGCGTTCAGTCGCTGATCCCCTACACCAGCTTGAGGCGAGAGTGGTGCATCTCATGGGTGAGCCTGCCCATCCTACGCAGCCCCCAGCACAGCCACCCTCGGGTGACTGCCCATGGGTGGGGATCTCAGTTCCACTGTTACCATCTGTGGGCTCAAGGGCTTGCGATTTCCAAACATCCGACCCCGTCAATTGTGTTCACCCACCCCATGTGTCATACACTGCCCCTGTATGCATCTTGTCTGTCTTGTCTGTCTTGTCTCTTCACCTCCCCAACCTACCTCCCTGAACATACCTACTTCCTCTACCTCACCTTCCACTCTCGCCTGAAAAAAAAAAGGGCAATCTGTTCCCACAAACAAATTACGCCCTATACATAGCTGCCCATTTCACACACATGTCCATTAGACATGTAAACTGATAATTATAATTGGCAGTACAACTTTGTTGTCCTCATCCCTCTCCCAGGGGTGGATGGTTTCAAAATTCACTCCAAATTTATTGCATATGCACAGCTGTTGCTGGTAGAGAAATGGCAGCTATGGACCTTTCCTACACCCGTCCTGCACATCCCGAGCTTGTTTACCTACTGTCTATCCCTCTTTGTGCCCCCTTTGTCACCACTGTCCCGTCTCCTCATTTTCATTTCTTTAAATGAAATTAGCGTGGGGGTTAGTGGGAGTAAGCACTTTTAAGCGGTAGTAAGCAGGTTTAAGCTAGTGTGCGCATGTGTGCGCTTAACTAAGCATCGCTAAGCATCGCGCAAACCCGCTAACAACTGCTTAAAAGTGCCTTAGTCACTCTATGGAAGGGCCCTTGTTCTGCTCAGCAGCAAAAGAAAAGACCTCTGCCAGTCTCGAACCCCAGACCATTGACACAATAGACTGCATGAACTACCACTAAGCCAAAGCACATATACAAATAACTTGGTGCTGAAATATATCATGCATTACAATGAGGGAATGCAAATGGAAATTAGGAATGGTATAACACAAATCCTGTTCTGTGGGTCTTTACCAGCAGTTGTTGTGGAATTGCATGACATGACTGTGAAAAGAGAACCAGCCATCCAAGCATTGATAATGTTACAGTAGCACCTTACAAACACCACACAGTATCAGACCAAGATTAATACTGGCAAAGTTGAATAGGGCAGAGGCCAGACACCCCAACTGTGACTGCTTTACAGGGATGTCCCTGATTTGTAAACAAATGTTAGCTGTGCCCCACTGAATCACTCTGAAAAGTACTAACTTTAGGCAGACAAGTGTGGAATCACACATAATGAATAATGTCAATAGGTGTGAGTAGACACTGCTTGCATGTCAGAAAAGGTGTAGGTACACATATGCTCTGATTCCCAAGAAAGTCTCAACTGCAATATGTCTGTAATATATTGCAGGTGTATCTCACTTATATGTACCTTTCACTGAGGCCGTTCAAATATATGCCTGAGAGTATCTGAGGCCTGGCAGAGGCAGAAACACACAGGCATATCAGCATTACTGCTGTTACACACTCTGCAAATAGCTTTGAAAGGAGTTCCACAAGCATGCCCTTATGTAGGAGTACAACACAGAAATATCACAGGATGTAGCCATGTACTGCTAGCAACCAACTGTGACAATGCCAATGTGCCAGTGCTGAAAAGACTGGTGTGGTGCACAGACAAAGTATAATAGGCTAACCTCTAGCTGCCATCTGGATATGTCCACAGGTGGGAGCTACATAGACAGACTACTTGCCTTGACAGACTGACAGGTACACAGCAACCCTGTATGTTCAGCAAGATAAACCTCACATGATAATAAAAATGCTCTTTGCAGTTCTGCACCCCCTACCCCTACCCAAAGGTACAACACACCTGTGTATTCAGGCAAAAAACAGGGTGTAGGTAGGCATACTCAGTACTGAAATATGTCCAGTTGTGTTGAGCAGCCTGTGCTAATGTCAACACAAACAAACCACAAACTGTTCAGAAGTGAGTAACGTAATAATTACAGTATAGCAGTTCACAAACACTGCATGTGCCACAGGAATACAGTGCAATAACCACATTTGTATGGCAGTTAAATGTCTAATTCAGAAAGAAAGTACATACTCCCATGTATCCTGTGTTAGCATTTGGAGGGGTGAGTACATGTCTACACTGAGAAGTGTGTACTGGAAGCAGCAACATTCAGGTCTGAGTACAACATGCATATCACTGGTTACAACCCTAGCTTCAGATAAGAGACATATACCAACCTTCTGACTGACACAACGGTGTCCAGAGCAAATAAGCATGGGCCCCACCTTGGAAAGATGAAATGTCTATGCCTACCTAACCTAGCATTTTATAGCAGTGGGCTGCAATCACAGTGAGTAATGCAATCACCACACAGCAGGCTGCATGCAATTACTGAATGGTGGGCAGCAATTGGTGCAGAGGCTGTCACATGCACAAGTGCAGATACCTAGAAAAGCAGGCTGTACCTGCTGTCCACACATGCAATAATATCATTGTAGGTACAGGGAGATAGAGAGCAAGAGTGAGAGAGAGAGACACACACAGACAGAGACACAGACAACAGAGAGAAACAGAGACAGAAACAGAGGGAGAAAACCCAAAACAAACAACCAAAAAAATAACCTACAAAACTGTAACAGACGGAGCAGGAAAATACAGAGGTAAGGTATGTAACTCATATGTATGTGTTGGCATGTAGCAGATGTTCCTGAAGAGTACTCTACACACTGCAAATCATCCATGTGTGGCAGCAGTACGTATCTATATGTATCTACACATAGGGCAAGGGACATACTGCAACTGTTAGTGAAGGGTGAACAGATATCTGTCGTTGAAGGTTGTTATGTGCATATATCTATGTAGGTCGTAGTTTGTGGCATAGAAAACAGCATGCAGTGCTGATATATGTCAAGTGCTGGTTAAACGCTGTGGGACTGATTTGTCAGATCTGCTGTGTTGCAGCCAGTGAGACCTGCTAAAGCTACATGGGCCGAGGACACCCACATGCAATCTGCACAACACTTTGCAATATAATCACATAACTGTACATCCCACAACATAAGTGATATCCCCACCATGAAAGATGGACTGTACATGTGCCTATATGTACATCTATGTGTACAGCAATGGATGTGTACATGTATGTGTATAGATATGTGTATATATATATATATATATATATATATATATATATATATATATATATATATATATATATATACACACACACACACACACACACACATATATATATATATATATATATATATATATATATATACATATATATATATATATATATATATATATATATATATATATATATATATATATATATATATATATATATATATATATATATGTACATATATATATATATAGAGAGAGAGAGACATGGGGCCATATGTACTGCAACAGGTGTGTGGTGACCAAGGCATGGACTGTAGACAAGTGTTGATACTGCAGTGCCATTCCTCCTTTCCAGAACACTGTACCCATTAACTACCACATAGGTAGAGATCTACCCAACACCGAAGGTGTGATAAGGGAACATGGGACACAGGTGGACAGTAGCCACCTCTTTGATAAAGACAGTGCCACACTAGACCTGTAATCTGTCTGTGTGGTATGTGTCATGACAACAGGTGTGTCATTTAGGGAAACATAGGTCAGTGTTCCCCTCTACTCATCACAATGCCCTGTGTGGTATGTACCTCACATGACAAGTACAGCAGGTGGAAAGGCCACAGACATACCTCACAAAGGGTAATACTGGCTGCAAACAGATGCCCTATGCAGACTGACTCACAAAACCACATCTAGACTGTATTGCATACCAGCCACACAGAGGTGACCTCTGTCGGACATACAGAGGTATGTCACACCCATAGCTGGGTGACAACCACCATGGCAACATGTATTTATTTATTTTTATTTTACATTTGTTGACCAGGCTAGTCTAACTGGATATATGTCCATTTTCAGTAGAGGCCCGAGGAGAAAAGCTCCAGGAAATAACATACTGTTTAACAAAAATAGCATAGAGACAGTCTTATGCAGCAATAATTATAACATAAAAAACAGTTTTAAACAGCTGTACTTATAACAGAAAGTGTAAGCTAAAGAAATTGGTAAAAAAAATTATAAAATATAGAAGAATATTTTTTTTTTTTTTTTTTTTTTTTAATAAGGTACTCTTATTAGGAACAAATCTTAGTATGTCATAGTTTACTAGTATACATGTATAATTTGAGAGAAAAGGATATAGAAGTATTTTAAGAAGTTTTGTAATTGGAGAAGGTAGAAGATCAGAGACAAGAAAATGTTAGTCAGGGTTACAACAGAAGCATAACCAGTGGTTACTGAAGTAGTGTTTTAGATTTCTTTTAAAAAGTGGGATAGAGGTCTGAGATGTAAGGTCAGGTGGTAATTGATTCCATACTTTTCCAACAGAGTTAGAGAACAAGGAATCACCTGCTAAGTTTTTAGATTTAGTAATATTCATAAGCATTTTGTTTGAGGATCGTACATTTATGAGATTACTATATGGTGTAATAAAGCTAGAGAGTATGGGAGTATTATTGGGCTGATTAAGGGCCTTGTGAGTTATTGAAAGTTGATGAAATTGTATCAGATTTGGAAGTTCTAGCCAGCCTAGTTGTTTTAGATTTAGAGAGTGATGAGTTCTAAAAGGGGACTAGTAGCAAACCTGTCAATGTTATTATAGGATATAGCTAGTTTGTTAAGGTTCTTTTTGGAGAGGTTAGTGTAGATGGAAGATGCATAAAGAAGGGTTGAGAGTAAATGAGTTCTAGCTATAGTGGACTTAGCTAACGGTGTTAGATATGGTTTTATTCTATAGAGGGATCCTAATTTTCTGTTGACTAGTTTTACTGTGGTTTAACTGATTCTGATGAGGTCTCCGGTTTTTGGAGATGAAAGCGCTAAATCTGTCTTTGTCGATGTAACAATAAAGAGGATCTGGTTAAATTTTTGGAGTTTCTGGTTGTGGTGAATACAGCAAAATTACAAGGAAGACAGCCTTTATTGACCCGTACTACCGAGTTTTTCAGTTTAATGTTGTTACTACGTGAATGGTTATTGGTTGCCTTCTTCGGTAGCTTGGGTTCGAGGAGTCTCCGTTTTTATTTTGGAAGTTTTTTTATCACCTACCAGACAGCAGTTTACCAACAAGACTATACTACTACAATGGACAGTGGTAATTTATTGGCAGAACTAATCAAACTCATTCAAAATCATTCACAAACTGACACTTCCCCAATACTTTGTTCTGGGGACAGTATACCTTGCGCACAGAGCAGTCCATCGTCTAGAAGGGAAACGGAAGTGACATTGGGAGCTGAAACCGAAGCACACCCTATGAGTAGGAGAATGGAGGTGAAGGAAACCGAGTTACAACCGAGTCGTCGTGCGGCTGCTACAGGGGTTTCCAGTCCCAGAGGTATAGAACTACCAGGTCGGGATGGTTCTAAGGACAATTTTCACTAATACCATGACTTGGATTTTAATAGGTGGTTGAATACATCTTTTTCTAACAACAGATGCCGGGCGGATAGTAGAAACGACAGTTTGGGATACAAGGACAAGTGTAAAGTATTGAAAAGCCTTTTAACCAGGTATAAATCTTTATCTTTGGAGAACTGGTATTTTAATAGATGCCTGGAGGAAAAAATTGTACCCAAAGGCTTGAGAATTAACAAATTTCCTAACAACATCAATGGTGCCACTGACACCGAGTTTTTTAAAGATATTTGTGAGATTTTTAATGACTGTGGACTGGCCATACACAGGGTGTTAATCAGACATAATGAAAAAAGAATGGAAACAGATAAGAATGACATTGATAAATTGTATAAAGAAATCAATGAGGATTTATTATTTTCTGTACAAGAATATAAAAATATGTATTTCAGATCTTTACAGGATGTTGATCATGTTATTTCACGAATTTACAATAGGAAGCTATCTAAATTAGATAGGGACATTAACGAATATAGATTTGGTTCTGCATACAATTGTGGAAAAAGAATTGTGAAAGGTAATTTTAGGGAGTTAGAGAAACAAAATTTTAAATCTAGCTCTCAGTTGCTAGATATCCAGAGGGGCAACAACATGGATTTTAACAGGGAACACAAAGTAAATCTGTATGAACAAGAGTTTAATGTATGTGATGATGATTTTGATTGTGGGGAAGGGACCCCTTTAGGGGGGGAGGGACCAAGAAGGTCTGAAAGATTGAAAAATCGGTTACAACAGCCATCATATGCCCAGGCTGCAAGGACCAACTACAATTACCACAGAAGAACCATATACAGATAGAACATGTCAATGTAGGGGAAGTTGGAGATGCAATTTTTACATACAAACCTTTGTCTATGTATTCATTAAGAGATTTTTTTTATTTTCAATTACACTGATTTGAACATTAATGAAGGTTATTTCAAATTGTTTACAAAAGGTTTTACCTTTGTACCTGCCAGAAAACCTAGTATTGACAGTATATTGTTGGATATAAAACATTTCTCTAGGAAACTTAATTTCAAGCAGATGTTTGGTCAAGATAAGCATCAACATCAGACAAAAGAATTAAGTAGACGTAGTTTATATAACCCTCCCCTTCATCAAGATATTCACAGTTTTGAAAATATACTTACTAGGAAGATCAGAAGTGAATATAAACAGAATGCAAACAACAATGGTAGTAACATTACTGATGAAGAAAACCAATTATTGGATGAGCTTGGAAACAACTGAGATATCCGGGTAATGAAACCGGACAAGGGAGGAGGAGTTGTCCTTATGGACAACTGGGATTATGAAAAGAGAATGCTTGAAATATTAAACAATGATAAGTGTTATAATATAGTTTCCAAAAATGAAATCAATATTTCATACTGTAAAATAGATTATATTACAGAGGACGATCTTCTTCAGGGGCTTATAGATATGGATTTGTGGAATTTTTTGAAGGTCAAGAAACGAGTCATCCCCGCTATTTTTGGCATACCTAAAACCCACAAAAACATTCAAAACCCTCCTATGAGACCAATTGTCTCATCACAAGGTTCCAAAACTCAACCGTTGGCTATTTATATAGACACCAAACTTGAAATGTACCACAAAAAGTACCCTCACATTTTGGTGGACTCTTGGGACTTTTTGCAAAAGATCAGTAAGGATCCTTATACTGTGGATATGAAATTTATTACTATAGACGTTAAAGATTTATTTTCAGTTATACCACACAACATAGGGATGGATTGGTTTGAAAACATATTAATTGAAATGAACATATTGACATCAAGTGAATTTAAACTAGTCCTGGAATGTATGGAACTGGTACTTAAGAATAATTTTTTTTTCTTAAGGGGTGACTATTACCATCAAATTGAAGGGGTTGCTATGGGGGTAGCTTGTGCCCCCATTTATGCAAATATAATAATGTTATATTGGGAAAGATAACATGTTTTTGAAACTGAATTTTTTGGGTATATCAAAAGTTATTACCGGTTCCTGGATGACATATTTATTTTATGGGAAAGTCCAGATGAAGTAGTAAATAATTTCATTTCTCATATTAATCAAAGTACCACTTTTTTAAAATTTACTTATCACATTAATTCACAAAAAATTCACTATTTGGACATTTTGTTACGTAAAGATCACAATACTAACACTTATAGATCTACTATATATGGAAAAGAAAACTTTTCCAACACCTATTTGCACTTTAATAGTGATCATCCTGAGTATCTCAAGAGAAACATAATCAAGGGGCAGATGATTAGAGTGGCCCGTATGACTTCAGATAGGGATGAGTTCCTTGTTGATAAAATACAAAAAATGTTTCACGAAAGAGATTATCCTGTGGAAATTACACAACCTATAAAATAATATGTAATTAAGGGATGGGGTAAAAAATATATACCATTATTAAACCAGACGAGTGATAGAATTATGGAAACAACTGAGAAAGTACTGGATAATAATGTTTTACCCTATTTGACTCTTACATATTACCAAAACATAGGGTGGTTACACAAATGTATCAATGAGACATGGAATCTGTTTAAAACAGTGGCCACAAGGACTACAATTTTTCAAAACAAATTAACCTATAGTTATAGGAGAGGTTATAATATAAAAACATTTTAGAGAGAAAGAATTGTTTAGTCCAAGATGAATCAGTCTCTAAAAAGGTTGGTACTTTTAGATGTGGTAGATGTCCCCAGTGTCCATTTATAGCTGGAGAAAAAGAAGTAACATTACCTAGTTTAAATATTACATTAAAGGCAAAAAAAATATAACAGCTGTTACACTAAGGGTTTGGTATATTTAGTTTATTGTAAATCATGTTGGGGTTTCTACAATGGCAAAAAGGAACGACACTTAAGAAAAAGGATATACGAACATCTGAGAGATATAAACCGTAAAAATGAAAATAATGCATTATATAGACACTCCTTAACTTGTGAGAAGGCCAATTTTAAATTTTGGGTGGTTGAGGCTGTTGACCACTTTGATAGGGGGGGTGACTGGGAGATGAAACTGTCATATAGGGAGATGATATGGCAGCTTAGGCTTGATGCCTGCAGTGGTAAGGGTTTAAACGACCACATATCCATATCACCAGCCCTAAAATTATTAGCCAATGACCCTAAGAAGCACATGTAACAACAACATGATCTCAAAAAATATATTTATTTATTATCTACTTTTTTAAAATACAATATTTTAATTAAATTATATTTTTTAGGATCTACATGGTTTTAAATATTCATTCAACATATCATTTATAGATATACATTATTTATAGAACATACATTTTTATTATTTATAGATATATAATTTCATTGATTTGTATGTATACATACACACACACATATATATATATATATATATATATATATATATATATACATATATATATATATATATATATATATATATATATATATACCAAGTATTATGAATATGAAATGTCCTTTAAGTTTCATTTTGTACTTACTTCTTACAGTTTAATATTTTTATTATTTATCTGTGACGACTATAGTTGATGTCATTATTGGTTTTATAGGCTAGCCACTTTATTGTTAGATAATATAGTTAATTAATTAACCATTTTTGATTGGGTTGAGTATGTATATAAGATAGGGTGGGTGTGTTGTTTAACTGATTCTGATGAGGTCTCCGGTTTTTGGAGATGAAAGCGCTAAATCTGTCTTTGTCGATGTAACAATAAAGAGGATCTGGTTGAATTTTTGGAGTTTCTGGTTGTGGTGAATACAGCAATATTACAAGGAAGACAGCCTTTATTGACCCGTACTACAGAGTTTTTCAATTTATAGTTTTACTGTGGTATTTATGTGTGGATCAAAGTTGAGGTTATTGTCTATTGTGATTCCTAAGAGTTTAGTGGTCAGATCAGGGGAAATAAGGGTGCCATTATTAGATGTGAGAGTGAAGTGTAAAGGGGTAGTCCTTTGGGTAGATGTGAAGAGTAAAAGTTTAGTTTTTTTGGCATTTAGTAAGAGGCAGCAGTTGGAGAACCAGTTTTCTACTATATTGAAAGCTTTTTGTGTGTGGGACTGAAGTTCATCCTGAGAGGAGGCTGAGAAGACAATAGTAGAATCATCTGCATATTGAATACCTGTGGAGAGTGGAATGGCTGAGTCGAGGTCATTGATGTAAATGGAAAACAAGAGAGGGCCTAATATGGAGCCTTGTGGGACTCCTAATGAGATAGGTAGATGATTGGATAGAGTGTTTTGCCAGAGTACAGCCTGCTGTCTGTTTTCTAGGTAGGATGTGAACCAGTTCATGGATAGTGGATTTAGTGAGTGGGACTTTAGGATGTGTAGAAGGATTTGGTGATTAACCATGTCAAAAGCTTTTGATAAGTCAACAAAGACTGCAGAGGAGAGGATATTTTTATTGCAGTTTTCGTTGATACAGTTTGTGAAGGAAAGCAAGGCAATAGAGGTGCTGTGAAAAGGTCTAAATCCGTGTTGACAGTTTGCCAGTAGGTTGTAATGGAGAAGATGGTTCATTAGCATTAACATATCACAATCCCTCTGAGATACATGCTCTAGGGCCCTAAACCTCGTCAGCCCACTAAACAGCACATGCTGGAGGGATAGGTTCCTATCTCAGAGATATGCCATACACTGGAATAGACAACCTAGCAATAGCAAACAAGGCTTCTCATTAGCAGTTGTCATAAATACCCCTGATGATTGTTTGGGAGATTGGTAATACACCAGGAACCCCCTCTGTGGTTCTGGTTGGCAGGGGCAATTGAAATCAAAGTACATGTGTGTCAAAGGCCAGGGTAGTATATGGCTAGGCTGCTGTAGGCCCTAGGGCCAATAGCATATTACCTACCTATGACACTATGCACTCACACATGTACTCAATGCAATACCTGCTATGTGAGGTTGAATAAGTGTAACGCTGAATGTGTGCAAGGTCTGTAAAGGTGTGATAGGTTAGTGTGAAGTTGTACCTGACTTGGTAGTGTCTATCCTAGCTGTGACACCAGCAAAAGATGTGTATTGTACTGTTAGGCAGACATAGTAGTATGGCATACGATGTGACATAGTTCCTTGTTGACGACCGTGGTGTCTTATTTTAGGCTAAAGCAATACATGTATGCTTAGTGAGTGGTACTGCTGGTGAATCCAACTCCGATATGAACTGTAGTACTACCTGAAGCTGTAGGCCTAAACAGCACAGTATGGTGTGTGTTCACATTGCTTGGAAACACTGTCTTGTGTGTTTCCTGTAGTCTGCACAGAGGACAAAACTCAAGCATAAGGGTTTGTAAGTAGTGGCACACAGTACTGTATGGTACACAGGTAATGCTCATCTGTGTTGGCATACAGTGGTGCATCGTATGTTTGTCTGATGTGTGTATAATTATGCCTGTACCATGGTTGCAATCATATGTGTGTTACAGGGTATACGTGTGTATCCAGCAACATATATACTCTGTTACAGCAGTATGCCACCTATAGTAACAACTGTACACATATGTTAGGCAGGGCTATGGCATCAATGACTAGGGTGGTTGACTGGTACTACTGTAACTGTACTTTACATTTATTGCAATGGATGACATCTCTGTTCATGCACTGGCGTGATATATACCCCTGTGTCAAGGTTGTGCATTGTGTCACAAACAGTGTGCCAGGTACTGTTGTATAGTGGTGTGATATATAGAGTGTGCCAGGCACTGTTAGTCAGTTGTGGCCTGAGAACCAATAAGTGGTACTGAATGTGTGTAACCTCTGACAGACAAATGGATGGTATATATGTCAGTAAAGTGATATCTGTGGTTAAAGGTGTAAAGTGTGCCACAGGACTCGCTCACACATATTGTTCATATCTTTTTCAGCCAGAGGGCGCACCAATGCAACCCGACGTACATAGCAGCAGAGGAAGATGAGATTTTGCAAAGCCTGGTGTAGCAGTACACAATGCTGTTTTCCCGAAGCAGCCAGCACCAGCAGGAGTGGACTGCACTGTGGCAGGAACTTGTTCGTCAGGTAAATAACATAGGCATGCATAACCGGACATATGAGCAGGTACGCCATCACTGCAGTGATTTAATTAGACATGTCTGGCGGCGTGCGTCCGATATCCAAAGACAACAGCTTGCCACAGGTGGTGGGGTGGCCATTCATCCCCCCTCACCAGAGTGGAGGAGCTGCTCCTAAACATGGTGGCTCCTGGACAACAGCAGCAACTACCTCTGACATGTGTTGTCATGGAGGCCGGAGCCACCCAGCATGTTCACATGGAGCGAGCAGGTAACATGCCCTATCTGTAGACTACAGTTAACTGTATTGTTAAATTATGTCTACGTGAGATATGTACTGTGTGTTTAGCAGTTGTGCTGCCTAGTGTTGTGCAATACTGATATTTGGAATATTATCTCTACACCTGTGACTGTTGACTGTTGTTCGACTGTAGTTTAGCATACCCACTGTAGCAATGCCACAGCTGTGGCCACTGAAGAACTCTCTCATATTCTCGTAGGGCCCTCTGGTGTGACAGCAGGGCAGATGATCCATGCTGGTGAGTGTGGTATAACTGCAATGTTGGTAATGAAATGTGCATGTCATAGGTGAGGAACAACCTTCTAGCGGGACCGCAGGGTAACCGACAAGAACCTATCAAATTACAACCGTAGTTACAACCAGAGACACAAGGGAGGACAGGGCTCATTGGTGCTCCAACATTCAGTGAATGGGTCACAAATACTTCTAATTTGTTGTTCGTGAATGGCTTTAATAGCGAGCGACCGGCTAGTTCTTCAAACAATGTACAGGTTGGTTCACAAACTATTAATGACAAATTAAAACTGTTTGACAATAAACTAGTAAAAATGACAAAGTTTCAATTGGAAGTCATGTACTTCAACACTTGTTTAGAGCAACACATTGTCCCTAAGGGGCTGTGCTATCACCAATATCCCACCGGTCTAATTGCAAACTCACCTTTTTACCTTGAACTTGTTTCCTTGTTTGATAAACAAGGCTTCGATTTAATGAGTTTAATGATTAAGCACTACAACCTTTATATTGAAGCCTTGATTAAAGAAGTGTCCACTTTGAACACTGAGATTACAACAGACTTGCACTTCTTGAGATACAAGTTCGATTATGAAAGAAGTTTTTTCAGCATAGACCAGTTATTGGAGAGACTTAAGACAAACAAGCTTAAGAAGATCAATGGAGACCAACAGGCTTATGATACTGGTACTGCCTACCCAAAACCATCTAGTGCACAGGTTGCAGCAGTTTTAGGTGGGAATTTACAACCTTTAGCTAATATCAATGCAGACCTTACTCCTGACAATTCAGGCAGTTTTTCCTCTATTGTAGTCGACAATAACGCCAACACTGTGAGGCATAGTGAAAGAATCTGCAACCAAAATTATAACAACAACAATGGGACAACTACGTACAATACTAACAAGAACAATACAAGTGACTCTAATCAAAAATTTAGTGTAAGCAAAGATTTAGGAGCGATTCTGAAGAGGAAATTCAACTACAACCAGAAGAACCAGAGGAACAAACGCAACAACAGATTCAAGAGATAGGGGTTACTCAACCCATGGTGGTCGATAGTCTCTTGAATTCAACTGGGGACTTTAAGATCTTTAATTACTCCTCCTTGTATGTTGATACTGTGCTAGTAGACCTCCTAGTAAAGGGTAATACGTTTGTTCCTAGCAAACCTTCCAATTTGGAACATCTGATTCTTGACTTGAAACTGTTTGTTAGAAAATTGAACTTAACGGTTTTACTTGGGCACCGTAGTCCTTTAAATAATGACTTTAGGGTCCCAAGTACTTTCAACCCTCCTCTCCATCAGAGTTTAAAAGCATTTGAACAAATTTGTGAATTGGACTTTCGCCACATAGTGGACACACAAAAACCTGGGAGTAGAAATAAGTGTCATAATATCACACCACAGGAAAATGAATTATTGAATTTGTTAAAATCTTCACCCGTAAGGGTGGTAAAACCAGATAAAGGAGGTGGGACTGTTATTCTTGATTTTGTTGACTATAACAATAGAATGTTGGCATTACTAGACAGTGAAGCATACACTAAGGTATTGTTAAATGAAGTCAACATTGCGTATGGTCGAATCAAGGGTTATTTCAGTGACTTGTTTATTGAGTCACTGATCGATATTGACACCTATAATTATATTACATTACCTTGGCCCAAAATCCCAGTTCTTTTTGGTATTCCCAAAGTACATAAAAGCTTATCTGACCCATCAATGAGGCCACTCATAGATGGGAGAGGGTCCATTACGTATCCTTGTTCTAAAGTAGTTGATTCTATCTTGAAGAAATATATATTATCAGAGCCACAGGTTTGCAAAGATTCTTGGGTGCTCTTGGACAACATTAATAACTTGAGGTTCGATAAAGATAACAACTTCCTAACTATAGATGTTAAAGATTTATATACATCAATTCCACATTTAGATGGAATTGAATGGGTAAGCCTCACGATGAAGTCCAAGAACACTCCACCACAAGAAATCCAACTAGTGGTACTCCTATTGGACATAATCTTAACCAACAACTATTTTGTATTCAATAGTGAATACTATCTGCAAAACTGTGGAGTGGCTATGGGCTCACCCTGTGGAGGTAGTTTTGCCAATTTAGTGATGGCATTTTGGGAAAATAACTTTATTTTCAAACACCCACTACACAGGGTGAGCATAGCATTTTACACCAGATTTTTGGATGATATTTTTGTCCTCTTCAAAGGTGATGAACAACAGGCACAATAATTCATCAAGTATTTAAATTCAACCACTGAATTCTTAAGGTTTACATCTAGTTTTAGTACTAACTCCATTGACTATTTGGATTGTAAACTCGTCAAAGACACTATAAATGAGAGATACGCATCTAGAATACACAGGAAAGAAACGTATTCTAACTCATTTTTGCATTACATTAGTAACCATCCTCACCATCAAAAGCACTCAATAGTGAAAGGGGAACTTAACAGAGCGGCTAGGATGACCACTTTAGACTTAGACTTTAATGATGAGTGTTTACTGTTAAGTAAAATGTTTACTCAATGAGGTTATCCTGCACAACTGATACAATCCTTGGTAACAGAAGTGAAACTTAAGAGACAGTTAGGTGTAGTTAAACCTTGACTTAACAACAACCATTCAAACACAATGAATGTTGAGGCAATAAGCTCAATAGAAAGTAGTACTACTAGTAACTCCATAATGATAGTACGAGTAACAACTGAAGAAACAATTAAAGAATTTCAAACTAGTTTTATAACTACCTTTAGTAATGACAGCCAGATGGTTAGATTTATTTTGAACAAAAACTGGGAGTTAATTCTACTTGATAGATCTTTGACCAGTAAACTTGGACAAGCACCAAATCTTGTCTTTAGAATCGGAGCTAATTTGAAGACTTTGCTCAAAAGAAAGAGCATGAGACCTCTGTCAAAATGAGTCGGTATGACCACATGTGGCAATTGTAAAATGTGTAGACATATAGAGATAGGGGAAAGTTGTGTCGTTAATGGTCGGGCTTTCAAGTTGAAGTCTAAATACAATTGTAATTCTAAGCTTGTGGTTTATGTAGCTAGGTGTCAAGTATGTTCAGTTTTTTATATCGGCAAAACCGAACGTAAGCTAAAAGATAGAGTGTATGAGCATATATACGCTATAGAAAAAAACAAGGATGAAAATCCTTTAGCAAGACACCTTACTGAACATAGTAACCACAAATTTCTTTTCAAAATTATAGCTCATGTAAGCTGTGATGTGAGGGGTGGACCATTTAACTTGATGCTCGAAGAGCGCAAGCTGTTATGGCAGGTGAGACTAAACGCATTTTTAAGTCCCGGCTTGAATGATGCATGTAATATCGCTTGCCTTTTAAAGTTAAAAAGTTTAAATAGATGATGTAGGTACTTCTGTTTTAAACGTACTTTTTAAAATAATGAGTTTTATGGTTACAAACTGTTTTGTTATTTGTAACTAGAACTTTGTTTGGGGGTAAGCATTTAATAGTATTACATATATTTAAACTCTCAACACACTTTTTTTCACCTGTACCTTTTTGGGGAAAATGAAGTTGACCATTAGCAATTTCTGACTTCCTGTGATTGTTGAGTTGGTACCTTTTTGGGTACATATTGTATAAAGGTACCGGTCATTGCCATACCAGTAATACGTTCATTTCTACTGCAAAATGGTACCAACAATTAGTTTACAACCACCTTGGTTCGTATTAACTCGTGACAATTTCTGACTTCATAGGATTGTATCGTAGTTGGTTAGTCATTAGGTTTATTTGTTTAACTGTAATATTTTTAGTTATATATTTTTTACTGTTAAGCAGTGGTTAGGTTTACTGTTTGTAGTATGTTGGAATAGGGTCGAGAATGTGTTGCATTACTGTTTTTCACTTACAATATTGGTTCTTTACTTGCAATATTGTTTTTATATGGAATACTGCTTTTTATATGTGATATTACTATAAACAAGGGCAGGCTTTAGAATGTTAACATCAGCTGATGCCGATCATATGATAAGGCTAAGTTGTTTTAAGCGGTGCTTGTATTTTACAAAAAAGTTTTGAATCTGAAGAAGTTAACACATTTGTGCCAATGAAAAGCGCTTCATTTGACAAAATAAATTTGTATTTTATAAATTCTTCAGCTCACAGTTACTTGTCGGATTCTTTTGGATTATCAGTTTGGTTTTTGGTTTGTTTGTTCTATAGGTGAGGTGTAGGCCATGTACACGTAACACACCTACGCATAATGCTTGCTGTGCATGTTTGCTGTAAGACGTTGCACAGCTCAGTAATGTCAGTAGCTGCCTCAATGACATGCAGTACACAGAGCATCAGACACAGTTGTGGCAACACCGTACTGCACATTGGATAGGCATAGTTGCTACAGCTGTACACAACATAACACGTTTATCATACGCAGTACACAAAAACATGCTACATATGGCATTACCACACACCCGCTGTAAGGTCACAATTCAGTATCCCACATGTCATCCACATGCACATGTTGTACCTCAGGGGTAGAGGCCTATCATGGGGCTGTGCAACACTCTTCAACACATAAAACAGTCATGTTAGGCAATGCTCCCTATTGGGCACCTCACACACCCATGTACAAAGTGGCTGTGTAATTGTGAATGTAGCCACAGCACTGCAGTTCAGATATAGCATGCTAGGCAGTGGTCTGTCACACATTAGTAGCCAGGAGAACCACAAGATGCATGATGATGATGACACATGGTACTACACCCCAGCCAGTTACAGTGACCACAGTACTACACATAGCAGTCATTGCTTTGCACCTCAATGTTGTGTGTGCAAACATATGCACCTATACACAATATGCATAGCATGTTGTGTGTGTGCTTACATATGCCAGTATACACAATATGCACAGCAGTCGCCATCTGTACAAAGTGTCACATATATGTCCTGGAATGCTATTGGGTATATAGGTCACATGACACACATTGGGTATGTGTGGATTTTAATGTTGCAGTCATGTAGCATGCCATGTCATGGCTGGCACCGACATATCTGCAATATGTCCCACACTCACCATAACCACTGTACAATGGCCATGTTGAGCATTGGGATTCCTTTACGTCTACATGCACCACTCATTCCGTGTGTGTACATAGCATGCATGTGCTACACCTGTGCCCACTATTATCTGCCATGGACACAGACACTGTAATCACACATGGCAATCTATGTGTCACACAGATAACACATGCAGCCATGGTATGTATACCTGTGAGTGATGGTGCACAGGACATTGCAGAGCTGATAATACATGCACAGCAATGTTGTGTCCATGTACACATTGTATTCCAGGGTGTAGCCAATCACTGAATAACTACACACATGCATCAAACCCATGTATAATGTCATTAAATAGGGCTGTCTACACTTGCAATGCATGGTCTTGAGCAACACATATTCTGCATGCTGACACGTGTGAGGTGACTGTTTGCCTTGTGATACTGTCACCCACCTTCACCCACTATTGAGTATGTGTTGGATTGCTGTGTGTGTGTGTGTGTGTGTGTGTGTGTGTGTGTGTGTGTGTGTGTATGTGCTGTAGTGAGGAATGTATTTGTGTGCATGTGTGCATGTGTTCATGTGTGCATGTGTGCATGTGTGCATGTGTGCATGTGTTCATGTGTTCATGTGTGCATGTGTGCATGTGTGCATATGTGCTAACATCATGTACAGATTGTAAAGTGTGCTTCCTGTCTTCCTCTCACAGGTGCTGAGTTTGGGGTGGCTGAAAGCAGCAGGGAACCTGAAGTCACTGCCAACAATAGTGGAGATGATGAGACATGTATTCTGGCACAGGAAGGTTTGACAGGGTCTGTCGTTGGTCCACCAATCGACAGTACGCAGCGTTCAACCCCATCTATGCTCACACTCATACTGCTTCTCGTGCTATATTTGTAGGATGCTGACATCATCAGACTTTCCAAAGAGGAATGTACCTCTTTTAATGTGTTTTCCCAGTCTCCAAAAAGGGCACTCTTCTCATAGGAAATCACACACCCCCAACACTGTCAGCATTTGCAGGATTTAAACCCCTACCTAACTATGTTATGATACAAGAGAGGTGTGCATTAACACGGTGTGCTTTATGCTTTGCTGGGTGGTTTCTTTACTCCTGCTATATTTGTAGGATGCTGACATCATCAGACTTTCCAAAGAGGAATGTACCACTTTTAATGTGTTTTCCCAGTCTCCAAAAAAGGCACTCCTCTCAAAGGAAATCACACACCCCCCCACACACTATCCAGCGTTTGCAGGATTCAAACACCTACCTAACTACGTTACGATATTAGGGAGATACACATTAACATGGCGCACTATATGTTTTATTGTGTGGTTCCTGTTCTCCTGCTATATTTGTAGGATGCTGTCATCATCAGACTTTCCAAAGAGGAATGTACCTCTTTTAATGTGTTTTCCCAGTCTCCAAAAAGGGCACTCCTCCCATAAGAAATCACACCCCCCCTGACACACAGTCAGCGTTCGCAGGATTCAAACCCCTACCTGACTATGTTACGACACTAGAAAGATACGCATTAACATGGCGTGCTATATGCTTTGGTGGGTGGGTTTTGTTCTCCTGCTATATTTGTAGGATGCTGACATCATCAGACTTTCCAAAGAGGAATGTACCTCTTTTAATGTGTTTTCCCAGTCTCCAAAAAGGGCACGCCTCTCAAAGGAAATCATATACATACTGTCAGTGTTTGCAGAATTCAAACCCCTATTTAATTATGTTATGATACTAGACAGATATGCATTAACATGGCGCGCTATATGCTTTAATGGGTGGTTGTTGTTCTCCTGCTATATTTGTAGGATGCTGTCATCATCAGACTTTCCAAAGAGAAATGTACTTCTTTTAATGTGTTTTCCCAGTCTCGAAAAAGGGCACTCCTCTCAAAGGAAATTACAAACATACATCCCCCCACACTGCCAGTGTTTGCAGGATTCAAACCCCTACCTAACTATGTTATGATACTAGAGAGATATGCATTAACACAATGCGTTATATGCTTTATTGGGTAGCGTTTCTTCTCCTGCTATATTTGTAGAATGCTGACATCATCAAACTTTCCAAAGAGGAATGTACCTCTTTTAATGTGTTTTCCCAGTCTCCAAAAAGGGCACTCTTCTCAAAGGAAATCATACACATATTATCAGGATTCAAACCCCTATTTAACTATATTATGAGACTAGAGAAATACGCATTAACATGGCGTGCTATATGTTTTGCTGGGTGGTTTTTGTTCTCCTGCTATATTTGTAGGATGCTGTCATCATCAGACTTTCCAAAGAGGAATGTACCTCTTTTAATGTGTTTTTCCCAGTCTCCAAAAAGGGCACTCCTCTCAAAGGAAATCATACACACGTCGTCAGCATTTGCAGGATTCAAACCCCTACCTAACTATGTTATGATTTTAGACAGATACACATTAACATGGCGCGCTATATGCTTTACTTGGTGGTTTCTGTTCTCCTGCTATATTTGTAGGATGCTGTCATCATCAGACTTTCTAAAGAGGAATGTGCCTCTTTTAATGTGTTTTCCCAGTCTCCAAAAAGGGCACTTCTCTCAAAAGAAATCATACACATACGGTCAGCGTTTGCAGGATTCAAACCCCTACTTAATTATGTTATGATACTAAACAAATACGAATTAACACGACACACTATATGCTTTACTGGGTGGTTTCTGTTCTCCTGCTATATTTGTAGGATGCTATCATCATCAGACTTTCCAAAGCGGAATGTACCTCTTTTAATGTGTTTTCCCAGTCTCCAAAAAGGGCACTCCTCTCATAGGAAATCACACACATACACGCATTAACATGGCATGCTATATGCTTTACTGGGTGGTTTCTGTTCTCCTGCTATATTTGTAGGATGCTGTCATCATTAGACTTTCCAAAGAGGAATGTACCTCTTTTAATGTGTTTTCCCATTCTCCAAAAAGGACACTCCTCTTAAAGGAAATCATACACACACTGTCAGCATTTGCAAGATTCAAACTCCTACCTAACTATGTTATGATACTAAACAGATACACATTAACAAGGCATGCTATAGTCTTTACTGGGTGGTTTCTTTTCTCCTGCTATATTTGTAGGATGCTGTCATCATCAGACTTTCCAAAGAGGAATGTACCTCTTTTAATGTGTTTTCCCAGTCTCCAAAAAGTGAACTCCTCTCATAGGAAATCACACACATACACCCCCCCCCCCCCCTCACACACACACCCTGTCAGCATTTGCAGGATTCAAACTCCTACCTAACTATTTTATGACATTAGAAAAATACACATTAACACAGCGCGTTATATGTTTTACTGGGTGGTTTTTGTTCTCCTGCTTTATTTGTAGGATGCTGACATCATCAGACTTTCCAAAGAGGAATGTACCTCTTTTAATGTGTTCATATGTCAACACATATTTATGCACAGATTGTTGGTTTTGTGGATACGATATGTGTCTGGGATGTTGATAAAGGGCTATTCAAAGTCTATGTGGGACATGTGTAGCTCTGTTCAGTGATCTATGTCCTGGGTGGCTACCTTGCAAATAGTCTAGCATGTTTGGGAACCATGATCTGCACATGAACATACCACAGTTGATAGGGTTGTGTGTTTGTCAGCTTCCAATAGCTCTTTTTATGACTTCAACCATGATGGATTCCATGGCCTTGCAGATCAGACTTCATAGGCTTACTGGACTATACTTTCCATGGTGTGTTGTGCACCAACACTTGTGGGGAGTGCCATATGTTGCTGTAACACATTCAACGGTTCCAGATCCTGTGGAGAGGGTGAGGCTCAACAGACTGTTCAGGTGCAGGGCCTGTTTGTTCTGTAGTTCATGCATGACACATATTGGGAAAAAATGTAATCCAATTGCTGCCATGCTTTTGGCTTTGGGGTGAGCTGTTCAGCCATTCTACATGTGATATCTCCTGGTATGATGACAGGGACTATCGTCAGTGGGAGGTGGGTATGACTATATGGACCTGTCTGACAGGATGTCGGCATTGTCAGTCAGGTACAGTTGGCCCTGACTCAGGACATATATGAGTGTACATTGCTATTAATGACATAGCTGAAGGAGGTGTCATAATTCAGTCTGGACTCCTTCTCAGCTACTCTTTCCAAAACACCAACAAACCTGAGCACTAATCCCTGTTATGCTCTTTTACACACTTAACACCCTACTGATCCTTTGTGATCAAGCTACGGAGTATGTCATCATAATATCCTGGCATGTCCAGGGGTCGGTTTCATGTGTACTCTCCAGTCCAGCTAGTGAATATTGTGGTTTTGACACAATGTCACATCTGCCTCATGTACACAGACAACCCTCTCCTCCTCCCAATAAACTCAGATATATGTGAGAGATGCAACAATATTGACATACAGGAGGCTGAGCTCTCTCAACCCATGACTGGCATAGTCTATCAGGTGGTGAAGGTAACTACACACACCACATATCAGTCTCACATAAACATATAGCAACAGCAATCAAACCACATTATCACACATAAACATACTCAGAGGCTCTACATAAACTCTGCCTAAGCAGCAGAGACCTCTAAAGCAGACACACAAACAACTGCTACCCCACTACAATACCCACATATCACATAGTTCACAATGTCAGTGTGCCACACAGTCACTGCCCTTCTGGCTAAACAACACACCTAATACACTTGTAATAGGTGACACTTATTGTCAGACACACTGATGTCCCACTCACCAGGCCAAACAAGGGAATAGTCACTTTGAGCTGTCTCATGGGTGCCAGGACCCACAACATAACACATGCACTCAGGTCACTCCAAAGTAAGTACAGGACTGGCTCCATCATTTTCCATGCTGGTGCGTACAACCTCAGACGTTCCTCCCTGGACCACATGACATGATACATAGAGGAACTCTCTGATCATGTAGCCCAGGCCATTATGACCCTGACCTTGTCTAGCATCTTACACTCACCAAGTATGATGTCACAGTATACCAACAAACTGATCACGTTTAACAGTTGGCTAACATATTGGTGTCATTCAAAGAGGATATAGTGTCTGTCAGCCTGGGGTGACATGCTCGACATGCCACGTAGCTTCCCTATGGACAGCTTGCACCTGTCACCCTTGGACTTTCGAATACTGGCTAAGGCACTTGCTACTGCCATACTGCCTTTTTTAAGTGGAGCTCAAAAAACAAACCCATCTCCATAGACATTACAGAGTACATGACACTGAGGGTAATGCTGCTCAACACCAGATGTGTTACCCTGAAATTGCGCCCACTCAGGAATCTCCTCAGTATGGACAACAGCGATATCTGTGCACTAACAGACACCTGGTTCAGGCTCCCAAATGCACACCAGCACTACCAGGTTATATTTCATACCATGCTTTCTGACCACAAAACTCGGAATGGCCAACACAAATAGGGGGAGTATCCATATACATCACAGATGCACATACCTCCGGGTTGGTAGCACTGCACAAAGCATCACAGACCATACATATGCATCTAACATTGTGCAAATCTGCCTTTTGGTTTATTGCCTGCTACAGACCACCCTCCCAAACTCAGGAACCACACTCAGCTTTCCTGGGAACACTGGACAATATGAAGGTCTGCCCAAACACCATTATATTGGTTGACTTCAAATACCCACACATTGACTGGGGATAGTACTCAGGCCCCAACACCTTCGCCCAACAGTTGCTACTATTTGTAAACTCATATGCTATGGCACAACCAGTCACCACACCCACAAGAGGGGACAACATATTAGACATGATCATCACCAACATGGAGACTCTATGTTCCACACCTGAGATATACCCCTCATTGGCAAGGTCAGAACATACATTTATCTCACTGGACATCCATATCCCATCCCTACACCCATCCTGGGTAATCTTGGTGAACTTCTCAAAAGCAAACATCACACTTCTCCAAACCAAGGTGGTATCCTTCAGAGACCCTGGGACAGTGGTAAGTATGGCTCAGACTGCTGAATCCTTTACATACACATTCTATGGACACCTAGTGGACTGCATGGATCGTGCTATCCCAAATAACAACTGGACTCACTCCTCCAATGGCAGGGGACCTTTTGGGTAGACACCTGGCCATTAATAAGCTATGCAATGAAAGGAGGATACTACTACATGATAGAGCACAATCCCAGACAGGGAAGGCATCTGTGATCTGTACTAGCAGACAGCTACAATCACTCATGTATTTATGTCAAGTCCGCTTCTAATGGACAATTGCACCAAACACGTAGGACACTCACAAGGCCTTCTTCAGTTAATTCAGGTACCTGGGTGGACACTCACTGATATGCTGTGAGTTACTGCATACTGAATAAACATACCCTGAACCCACAGACATTGCCAACATCCTGGCAAACAGGTTCAGTGCAGATGTCTCCCCCCATCCCCCCTAAGGAGTTACTGTCCATCCCAACAGAGTGTAACCTCCCTGACATCACAAACAAACAGGTGAGTGCTGTTCTCCCCACAGCGGACAACACAGCATCAATGGGACCAGATGGTGTCCTGGCCTACGTCTTACACGGGCTTCATGACAGACGTAACCCTCACATTACGTCACTGTTCAGTATCAGAGTTACTGCAGGATATGTACCCACGGAATGGCATACAGCGATAGTGGTCCCGCTCCACAGGGTTGCTGCCACAACGGACCACAGACAATATCTATATCTAATATATAAGGCTAACTAGCCTGTTCTGCAAAGCTATGGAGTGTATTGTAATGGGACTCACGCACATAGACATCGGGAACCTACAGACACTGGGTCCTACACATTTCAGCATTGTTGTGGGCAGATCTTGCCTCTTGGATCTATTTGTATTCTTTAAAGAGTTACCAGGTCCATTGGTGTAGGGACGGTTGTCCACACAGCCTGCCTGGACCTTGCACAACCCTTCAACACAATACCCCACTCGGCCTTTATGCATAGGCTCACCGGCATTGATATTGACACATATCTCACACGATGGATTGCTACCTGGATCAGGGATAGCACCCACATGCTCAGTATTGCAGGTGCCATGTCTGACTATACACCAGTTACACATGGCATCTCACAAGGCTTAGTCCTGGGACCTCTCTTGTTCAGTATATATTTGTGTGACATACAGGCTAACACAGGAGGAATATGGCTGTCCATGTTCGCAGATGACTGCAAACTGGGTGCCAAAATCAACTCTCTAGCTGGCACATGCATACTCAAATGGGGTCTCACAGAGATAGGATGACTGGTGCCTGAGCCATGGCCTACAGCTAAACACCATTAGTTGCATAGTCATCCCCTTTGGAATAACAACATGCCCACACATTACCACATAGGTAGTAATCCATTAGATACGGTAGTAGTTGTTAGGGGTTTGGGGACACAACTTGTTTGTACTCTCACCTTTGACAATCACGTTGCCAAAGTGGTTAGACAGAACTCCTATATAGCCCACCTTATCCCATATGGTTTCACATATTGATCAAGTGAGGTCATTGTGCCCCTATACTCATCATGACCATGCTTGGTTACAATGCCACATTTGGGATGTACCTTACCAGACACCTGCAGCAACTGTAATGGCCACAAATGTTCCTCAACAAGCAGATGTAGGGACTCACACGGATGCCCTGCACAGTTCAGATACAGTAACTCCAGTTCTACTCAGACGCTTACCACCTACTCGGATGTGTTGTGTGCCTGTAGTTTAAGGAAATATCCGACCCAGAATTAATGGACATGCTCCACCTCAGGATATCCGACTCCCTTGGAGCTACACACTCCAGGGACATATACGTCAGCACAGATGTTAATAGGACATGCTGGAGGGACAGATTCTTATCCCAGAGGCTCCACTCACTCTGGATTGTAATCCTGGTTTCACATGGGCAGAGCCACCCACTGACCACCTACAGGAGACATCTTGACAAGTGGATGGGTGATCGTATGTTTACCCATGGGATATCTTCTGGGTCCCTGCTAGAAAGAGGCACAATACACTAAATGTAAATGGGCTATCTTGTGTGACCTATTATTCACAGGCTCAGTGTTCTACTTTGACAGGGTTGCGAAAGCCAAACACACTCTGGCTAGGCTTGTACATGCCCTAGGGCAGATAGCCTAGTATCATCCTCTGAACCTATGATAATGTTCAGGATGCACAATGTTTATTGCTGATACTGTTTTCAGGTTTTATCATCTTTGCTTTCTCACTTTCTATGAACAACTTAGGTATCTGCAGAACATATTTGATTATGACAGGGTTCCACTATATTATATAACTGTTGTCATATAACTGTGTGCACAGGACAGATTGCTGGATAGTGAGAGGTTCCTGGGTTAAGACATGCAACTGCCTGATATGTGTGGCCCACTGCTGTACTCTGACATGGCCTAAGTGTGTGAGCATGCCCAGTTCTGACTGTCAGTGTTCTGTTGCCTGACATTTGTCTTATTTATTCAAGTGTGTGAGCATGCCCAGTGTGACCTTTCAGTATGTTGCTGTCTGAGGTCCACTACATTTGTTGATGTATGTGTACATGTCCAATATTAACATTTCTACTGTGTGTGTTGAAAGTCAGGTTCTATTCTTACTGCGGGACTCACCTTTGTGTCATAACTCAACAGGGATTATGCTGTGCCTGCAGGGTTTCCATGGAATACTTTGCATAGACTTATCAACATTTCTTCATACAGGCTGACCACTGCAATACTGTCATGGTTTAGTGGTTCAGTACAATGAGTATAGTGCACAGTATCCTGGGTTTGAGGCCTCTCACTGCTTTATATTTTCATACTAAGCAGACCAGACTGTTTAAAGGGCCAGTAGAGCAAATATGAGCATGTTGGCTTTTGTTCAGCTATGCCCTACTTAGGTCCATAGGTTCATAGGTTCATACTAGGCTATCTGCCCTAAGGCATTTACAAGCCCAGCCAGAGTGTGTTTGGCTTTCACCACCCTCTGAACTGATTGTAGTGTGCCCTTTCTAAGGTTAGTTTACTGTGCCTCTGTCTAGTAGTGACACCGAAGTAATCCCAAGGTAAACCTACGATCTCCCATCCACTCGTCAAGATTCCTCTTGAAGAGAGTCAGTGAGGGGCTCTGCCTAACATGGACTGGGATTCCATTCCAGAGCGAAGGGAGCCTCTGGGTTATGAATCTGTCCCTCCAGCATGTCCTATTTATTTCTATGCTGAGGTTCAAGTCCCTCGAGCACGTAGCTCTAAGGGATTTGGATTTTCTGAGGTGGAGCATGCTCATTAATTCCGGGTTGGACATGGCTTTATACGTCAGGCATAGATCGCCTCTAAGTAGACAGTATGCAACTGAATAGAGCTGGAGTTTCTTTAACCGAGCAGCATATGGCATCTGTTTGAGTCCCATGATCCTCTTTGTGAGGTACTTTTGGGGTCTTTCTAGTTGCTGCAGGTGTCGGGTAAGGTACATCCCAAATGGGGCATTGTATTCAATTATGGGTCTGATGAGGGATGAATAAAGGGGCACAATGACCTCCCTCAATCTAGATGTGAATCCTTTCATGATAAGGTGGGCTATATAGAAGGTCTTTCTAACCACTTTGGCAATGTGGTTGTCAAAGGAGAGATTACTGTCAACTTGGGTCCCCAGGTCCCTAATTACTTTTTCCGTACTTAATGGATTCCCGCCTATGTGGTAATTAGTGGGCACTTTGTTTTTGCCAAAGGGTATGACTATACACTTTTTAGCATTTAGCTTTAGGCCATGGCTCTGGCACCAGTTATCCATCTCTATGAGTCCCTTTTGGAGGATGCTTGTGTCAGCTGGAGAGTCAATTATGGCGCCCAGTTTTCAGTCATCTGCGAACTTGGTCAGCCACAGTCCTCCCGTGTTAGCCTGAACCTCCGAAAAATATATTCCGAACAAGAGAGGTCCCAGGATTGAGCCTTGTGGGATGCCACTTGTAACTGGTTTAGAGTCTGACATGGCTCCAGCAATTCTGACTATGGGGGTTCTGTCCTTGAGCCAGTTTGCAACCTATCTTATGACATAAGGGTTTATATTTAAGCTGGAGAGCTTATCTATGATGCCTGAGTGGGGTATTGTGTCGAAGGCTTTTACGAGTTCCAGGTAGGCTGTGTGGACTACCTTCCCCTCATCAATGGCCTTGATGACTGTTTCAAAGAAATCAACCAGGTTTAAGAGGCAAGATCTGCCCTTAACAAAGCCGAATTGGGTAGGATCCAGTGTCTGTAGGTCCCCAATGTCTTTGTTTATGAGTTCCATGATGATCCTCTCCATAGCTTTGCAGTCCAGGCTAGTCAGGTTTATGGGGTGATAGTTTCCAGGGTCCGTAGAGGCACCACCTTTGTGGAGTGGGACCACTGTTGCTGTATGCCATTCTTTGGGTACATATCCTGTAGTAAGGCTGAGATTGAACAGCAGCTTTATGTGGGGGTTTAGCTCTTCTTGGAGTTCATGTAGGACGCAGCCCCAGACACTGTCTCGTCCCATTGATGCTGTGTTTTTTGGTTTGGAGAGGGCTCTCACCTGAGCATCTGAGATGTCAGGGAGGCAGCACTCTGCTGGGATAGATATTTGCTCTTTAGGGGGGGGAAGGGGGGGAGAAGTTTGCACTGAACGTGTCTGCCTGGGTGTTGGCAATGTCTGTGGGTTCAGTGTATTTTTTGTCATTTTGGACCAACTCTGAGGATATCTGGGAGTTGCCACCCAGGTTCCTAACATAACTAAAGAAGGACTTGTGATTATCTTTAGTGTTCTGTGTAATTTTTCTCTCGAAGCTGGCCTTGGATGATTTTATGAGGGATCATAGTTTTTTGCTAGTACTGATCAGAGATGCCTTCCCTTTTAGGGATTTTGCTCTATCATGTAGTAGCTTCCTCCTTCTGTTGTACAGCTTATTTATGGCTAGGGTCCACCAGGCAGGATACCTGCCTTTGGAAGATTGGGTCTTGGTTTTGTTTGGGATAGCATGATCCATGCATTCCTGAAGGTGTCCATAGAATGCGTTTATAAAGGATTCTGCAGTTTGAGCCGTAGTTTCCACTGACCCAGGGGCCTTGAAGGATTCCACCTTGGTTTTGAGAAGTGTGAATTTAGCTTTTGAGAAGTTTTTCACTGTGGTTTTCTACGCTGTGGGTGGGATCGGGATGTGGATATCCAGTGAGATTAATTTATAGTCCGATCTTACCAATGAGGGGAATACCTCTGGTATGGAGCATAGAGACCCCATGTTGGTGATGACCAGGTTCAGTATGTTATCCCCTCTTGTGGGGGTGGTGACTAGTTGTTCCATAGCATTTGAGTTTATAAATTCTAGGAACCTTTGGGCTAGGGTGCTGGGGCTTGGATTAATGCTCCCAGTCAATGTTTGGGTAGTTGAAGTCACCCAATATAATGGTGTTTGGAGAGACCTTCATATACTTAGACCCAACTTGTCCAACATTGCTCAATATTAACCAACATTGCTGGACGTTGGCCAATATTACTCAACATTGACCACAGTTGTGCTAGTTGGTGTGTGCGATTTTCTTTACATATACTACATGGTGGTAAATGCTGTTTAGCACTGCTTTATATTGCTTAACACATGGCAGTCATGCCTCAGGTGGTGCTGCAGGGCTGGCTATGTTGGATGCACATACTACACTCCCTATACATGTTTGAAAGCAGGTAGTGTCAACTTAGGCATCCCTTTTACTATATGTGTGAGTCAGAGAGAGGTATCATTTCCAGAGTTCCTACTGAGCCAGTGTATGTGCTATGCGTTGCCTCTTTGCCAAGGCCAAAGCATACTGGGCATGCCTCCTTCTGCCTACTGGGGAAGGCTCAGGTTGTTCCTCCTCTGAGTCACGCTCTGCCTGTGATGGCCTTGGCAATGGTGGGGGGCTGTTTGGCCCAGGCCTATGCTGGTCCTGCTGCAGCTGTTTTCGCAGGATCATGTTATGTAGCATAGCACATACCATGACAATTTGGGTACATGTAGTTGGTGAGTACTGCAAGGCTCCACTAGATGTGTCCAGGCACCGGAACCGTGACTTGAGCAGCCCAAACACACGCTCGATTACATTTTGTGTTTGTGCGTGTGCCTCATTATGGCATTCCTGTTCAGGTGTGTGTGCGTTTCTGATGGGTGTCATCAGCCACGACTCCTGTGCATAGCCAGCATCCTCCACTAGGTGACCATGTGGGATTTCCCCGTTGGCAAATGTCTGGTACAGCTGTGTCAGATGCCAGATATGGGAATCATGGTAGCTTCCAGGGCAGCCAGCACACACATTCAGTATTATGCCCTGGGCATCACACACGACCTGGCAGTTGATGGAGGGGAAGCCCTTGTGGTTGAAGGAGACCCTACCCTGCTCACCGGCTGGTGCTTTGATGCGTATGTGCGTGCAGTCTATTGCACCCACTACCTCTGGGTATTCCGTTATTTGCTGGAAGAGACGCATATTGCTGGCCAATACCTCACGGGAATTGGGGAAATATACATGATCACCGACATGTGCTGACATGGCATCCAGGAACTGGTGCAGTACCCTGGATGCAAATGCCTGTGATATCCCCATCATATCACCAGTTGGCCTCTGGAAGGTACTTGTTGCTAATATTCTTAGGCCAGCACATACCTTGGTTTCCACTGGGATGGGTTCCCCTCTGTTGGTTCTGTATGTGAGGCATGGCCTGCACAGCTCAACAATTTGCTGCAAGAGGTCTCTGCCCACTCTATAGCGCTCCACTATCTCCAGCTCATGAGCCCCTGGTAGGTTACCCTGGGCCTGTACACTGTTCTCCATCTCCTCACTGTGGGTTGTGCAGCAGCATTTGCATTATCACCACCCTCAGCATGTTGCATATGTCGCCTTATAACAGCAATGGCAGCCCCTAACATTTTTTTGTCTCAGTAAAGCTTTTTCAGTTTTCACTTCTATTAGCTTACTGCAGTGTTGCAGTGTCTCTTGAGAGAAACATAATGGACTGTTGTTTGCAGAGTTTTAAGTGCTGGGCTGGACTGGGCTAGTGTACTGCCTGTGTAATTGCCTGATTCTGATTGTTTTCACCTGCTAGCTCTGCTAGTACTCCCTGGTAACTTCCTACTATTTGGTGTGCTTCCTTTTTCCTTTCTGTTTCCTCAGGGGGGTGCACCATGCACACAAGCACAAACACATGCACAGCAGCTAACACGCACGCACACATGCTTACGCAGACTAAAACTTGCTTATTCTTGTTAAAACGCACGTACACCAGTGCAAACACGCTTACAACTGTTTACACAGCCTTATATATTCTTACTCCGGCTTACACGCGCGCACACACATGCTTACACGCACGCACACTGTCTTACTCGGGTTTACTGGCGTGCACACGTGCGCATGTACACTCAGCAAGAAACTTTGGTGTTATCCACAGCATACACCTTCAATTTCTTTACTTTACTGAGCCTACCTGTTGACACACCTCTTTCAATGATATGTAAATGTCAGCTAACACATGCCACTCTGCTCCAATGAGCTTCATTTCTTTCATACATGCCCCCCTCATGATGTCACCTATCTTCTACTCTGTTAGTCCCCTTATCCTACTCCTACACTCCACTGACTGTGCTCATTTGCTATGTAAACTTGTGATTCACTATCCTAACCCTCATTTGCATAAGATTACCTACTAATGCTTGGTTACATCTCTTAGACTGAGCTTCCTCCCTTAGCAACCTCTACTCAGTGGCCATGTTGTCTTCAGCCTGCCATTCACTTGCATTGTAAATTCATATTAGCAATAAAATCCACATTTGTGGATCTTAATTCTTAATTTTCTGTTTTTTAGGGTGCAGCGCATTTGCGCAGTGCTGCGCTATGCTTAAACCCCGGAGATCGGGATAAAAAAAAAGTTATTTTATTTTTATTTTGCATCACTTCACATTGCCAATGGCCGTATTTTTGGCCATTGGCATGCTTCCTCCTGTAAATGCATCCTTTTCTTGGAGCTGTCACGGCTCTGTTTTACTATTTGCAGAACTGTACTCAGTTGTCAACTGAGTACATTTCTGCAAATAACACTACTCCTACTCGGACAGGTTCGGGTTTCCTGGATCACAAATTTACCTAATTTGCATAGATTTCACATGCAATTGAGGTAATTTGCATATCCAAGCATTGTCCGTGTAAGACTAGTTTTGAGAGCTCTGTTGCACGCCCCTACCGGCTGTTCCTGGATCGCTCTTTGGACATGGCTGCATGGAGTCTTACTCTACTCTTAGACTCCGTGCAAGCCTTTGTGAATCTGGCTCTTTATTTGTCCTCTAAGTTGCTTGTTTAGTTTGATGAGTGCTTTTATCCTGCTGGGTGCTGCACTTCCTAATTTTTGCCATGATTTTCTTCTTCCTGTTATACAGCCAATTGATTTTGTAATACCACCAGGTGGCTTGTTTTTATGAGTTATTTCTGTACTTCTTCCTGGTGGAAACAGCTGCCTCTATGCAGCTATTAGCGTATTAGCATGCTTGTCCAGGGTTTCTGTTAACAGTTCTGCATGGGCAGAATTGTTCTCAGGGTTTATGGGGCCTTAAATTTTGCCAGGTTCTCAATTAGTAGCAGGAGGTTTGCCTTAGAATTGTTCCTGAATATTCCACATTTAGCTGGGGGTCCTGGGTTTATTTTTACATCAAAGGAGACCATTTTGTGGTCTGACCTTACCAGGGAAGGCATTACAGTAGGGAGTGTGCAGCAGTCTCCAATATTAGTGAGGACCAGAACCAGCATGTTTGCACCTCTGGTTGGTGTATTGACTATCTGGTCCATGGAGTTTGTGTTTACAAAATCCAGGAATCTCTGTGCATGTACGTTTGGTGTCGTATAGGATTCCCAGTTAATAGTGGGATAATTAAAGTCACCCATGAAAATGGTATTGGGTTAGATGGTTAGTGTTTCTAATAAGTTTAAATACATGGTATGCGTCCCCTGGGTCATAGAGGGGGATCTATTGCTTGCAAGGAAGTGGTGAACTGATGATTTTACCTATGATGATTTGAACAGGGATCATCTCAAGTGCATTGTCCTGATTGACCAGCCTTGAAGTATATTTATTTTTGATGTAAATAGAGACACCTCCACCTTTAGTCCCTGCCTGTGAAGTAGCTGGCCTAAATGTGTGGAAGGCATTATAACCTTGCAATGTTGGTGTGCTCTCTGTGGCCTTAAACCATGTCTCAGACATTGCACAGAAATTAGCATTCTCTATGGTAAAGGGAGCGTCTAGGGAGTGGAGTTTTTTGTTTAGACTCCTAGCATTGAGCAGTAATACCTATAGATTTTCTTGGTTTTGATTTGCTATGTCGGAAGTACTTTCAGTTTGGCATTGCCTAAAAAAGGCACTATGGGGGAACATAATGTTTTAGCTAATATTTGAAAGCCAAGAAGGGAGAAGTGCAGACCATCCCTGGCAAAGCAGTGTGGTCTGTTGACCATCGCCTTCCATAATGACAAATATTGCACCTCCTTAAAATGACACCAGAAACTAAGTCAATTATTAAAGTCAATCATATTTTGTTTGTATTATGGCATCATCCTTGGAGAAGATAAACTGCTGCTCACTGCTAGGCTCATACCAGCCTGAGACACATATTCTGAGAGCTCCATGATGTCTGTCTTCATATAGTCTAGCGAGGTATGTCTCAGGTCATTTACTCCCACATGGACTATGACTGAGTCATATTGGTAATTGTGGTCTAATGACCAGATTGCATGTGTAATGTGATGGATCCTAGCCCCTGATAAGCAATTGATCATAACTTTCTCCTTACTCAGCCTGGTGAGAGGGACATCAGTGTGTCTCATGATGGAGTCTCCAATGACTAGAATGTTGGATTGTGTGGTGACTTGCTTTATGGGCTTAGAGATAGAGGCCCCATGAGATGTAGCTCTATGTGTTGATATGGGTGCTGTTTTGAAATAGTGCATTTGGGACTGCTGAGGGTATTTGTTATGTGAACTTCACCTGGGAGGTCTTTGTGGTTTAGAAAGGTTACTTGTAAGTGCCTCATCATATTCAGGTCTATATGTCTGCTTTGAATTTTGAATGATGGGTACAGCGTGTATACTACTGACAATCTTATTGACATTAAGAGTACTTTATGTGAGAGCTTTGCCTCCAGTGACATTGTGTAAATACATCTTTCAGATACCATATTAGTTTGAGAATTAACTGGTTGTCAGTAAACATGAGGCAATTTCTACATCACCTCAGTATGCCCATATCCACCAAGCCAGTAACAGAGACAGTAGGAAAGTTGATATCCATAGCAGCAGACCCTTTTTTATTGATTAGACAGTTGGAGTGAGAATATCAATCAATGTCAGGAGTATCCAGTTTGCAACTATGTGGACAGTACTTGTCACTGCAAACTAGTTGTCCCATATACAACTAGGTATTGGAGAAATTTCAATTGTGCTTTTACTGGTAAAATGTCACTCAAGGTGTCTGAGTCTGTACAGAGCCCTGCCAACCAGTTGAGGAGAAACTAATACGTAGAGCTAGAAAATTTAAGGATGAAGTATTTAGGCAAATATTCTGAAGATAGAAACAAATCAATCAGTACTTACTGAAAATAAACCTGGGGATTCATGAAGCTGGCGCCAGGCGCAGGCGTAGTATAGGTGGTATAACGCCAAATATGGCCGTCAAGCAATTCAGGTATGATCCAATTCCATGTGCACTACCGGCGTAAGGCAGAACTGCGCAGCCCTCAGCATAGGTATGCTAATCACCCCATGCACAGTGCCGCACCATGCGAATGAAGGTAAACAGCGATTCATGAAGTGGTGCAGGCGTAGCGTAAGCCCACGGAAATGTAAACCAAAAAACACTGTTTACATTTTCCCAAACAGAACATCGGAGATATGGAAGTGGACCAGACTCATGTATTACAAAGTTAACATATGCCAATGGCTAAATACACAGCCAATGGCATAAGAAAAGATGCACAACACCTAAAAAATAACATTTAATGTCATGTCCGCAGTAACGCAAAGTACAACCGCAGGGCATGTGTGCGCAAACTGGAACACAAAGAAAATATAGACAAGTGTCAGAAAATCGCAATGTAATACAAAGCAGGATTTCACCATAATATGCAATGGTATGCATGGTACACCACAACCAAGCTGCAAGGGTTGCTAAGGGTCTGTGACAGTGTTCGGCGCGGTAACTATGAATTAGTAGTCAATGCCATGCAAATAAGGCAGGCAATACTGAAGCGCAAACTTCCCGCCGGATTAAGGATGTACCATACAGTGCAGCGCAATAACACTGAGGAGTGGCTCAGAGGTATACATGACATCAGCAGTGGGGTGTGCCACCGTAGCTGTAAGCACATTGGAGCAATGCAAATCTGACCTGGCCGTTGCTAAGAAAAGCTGCAGGATAGGGGTGGGGAGGTAGGTATAGAATCATTTAGCTGAGAGCACACATGTTGCCCAAAAGTGCATGTGTACGGGGATGAAAACGTGCCCGAAACCCGGTAAGCGGATGCACGTGCCGTGAACCATAGCACAAACAGGAAGGTCAGGGGAAGAAAAGAAGGAAATTCCACAGTAAGGTAATTGGAGTACAACTGAGCAATTAACACCTATTAACTCACAGTGGGCAGTCGACGGCACCTGACAAGTCTGCTCGCAGAAACCTGCAAAACAGGATGGGGAGGCATTGGATTGCAAAGAAAGGAGAACTGTCATAGCAGAGCAAAGCAAACCTACAGTAGACCAGCAATAGAACACATTACGCAAGATAAGCCAGGTCTAGGAAAGTACAAATGAAAGCAGGCTGCTGGATGCATGCCAGAAAATTGTAGGTGAAATGTGAAGAAATGTAAAGGGAAGGGCAAGAGGTAATCCACGGCAGCCAAATGTAATTCAACACCAAAGGCACCATAATAATAGTCCCTGTAGTAAAACACATAAGATACCCTGTAGCTGCAATCATACATACACACCCTATGACATCATCGGTGTTCACAGCACAATAGTATAAAGTGTGAAAGCACCCTACACACACCTGTGTATTCCCAAACACTGCACCATAGGTGTAAACACATGGTGAACTTTTAAAATGTACTTGTTGGGAGCTGCCATAGCTGTGATTCATCACCATGTGTTAGAGACTGATAGTGTTGTGGAGGATGATGCTAACAACCACCACAGGCCCCGGAGGAGAAGAGTGTTCAGACCAAGGGTAACCTACCAGGGGCTACATGATCTGGAGATAGTAGAGCATTACAGGGTGGACAGGGACATCTTACAGCAAATAGCTGAGCTGTGCCGGCCACGCCTGAGAACCAGAAACAACAGAGGGGAACCCATCCCAGTGGGCACGAAGGTATGTGTAAGCTTGCGAATACTAGCCACATGTACCTTTTAAAGGCCAACTGGAGATATAATGGGGATCTCACAGGCATCAGCATCCAGGGTACAACACCAGTTCCTGGATGTCATGTTTACCACATGCCAATGAGCATATATACTTCCCCCGAACTCAGGAGGAGAGGCCAGCAATATGTGTCACTTCCACCATGTGGCACACTACCCGGAGGTACTGGGTGTGATAGACTGCACACACACATACATATCAAGTCACCACCCAGTGAGCATGGTAGGCGCTACATAAACCGCAAGAGATACCACTCCATCAACTGCCATGTTGTGTGCAATGTCCAGGGCATTATCACAGATGTGTGTGCTGGAAGTCCTGGAAGCTACCATGACTCCCATATCTGGCATGCCTCACAGCTGTATCAGATATTTGTCAGGGGGGACATCCCACATGGCCACCTTGTGGGGGATGCTGGTACGCACTGGAGCCATGGATGATGACTCCCATCAGAAATGCACACACACCCATGCAAGAACGCCATAATGAGGCAAACACACTAAGCAGAATAATCATAGAGCGTGTGTTCGGGATGCTAAAATCATGGTTTCATTGCTTGGACACATCTGGTGGAGCCTTGCAGTACTCTTCAGGCACGTGTGCCCACATCTTCATAGTATGTGCCATGCTACATAACATGATCCTGCAGAAACAGCTGCAGCAGGGACAAAATGGTGAAGGCCCTCACAGCCCACCGCAATTGCCAAGGCCATCACAGGCACAGAGGGATTCAGACCAAGAACACCCTGTGCCAGCACCAGTAGGTAGACGGAGGCATGCCCAATATGCCTACGCCTTGGCAAAGAGGGAACGTATAACACATACTCTGACAGTGTAGGCCCCTATGGACTGACACACCTCTCCACCTGCACACACAGTAAAATGGATGGCACACACACACGACCACCTGTAAATTGTAATGTATAGGTGGCCCACTGTGTAAATCCAACATAGGCAGCCCTCAAGCATTGTACACACAACAGCTATTGGAACAAGGAATGTCAGCACCTGAACAGTACATGCGCCTATCAGCAGATGTTGGTGCTGTGTGTATAGGTTCCTAGGTACATCGGTAGGTACACGCCCAATTGTCAGAGGCCATACACCAAACGAGGCAAACAGTGTCTGCTGTCACCACAACATCAAGTAACCAACTGTCGCTCAGTGGAGCAGAGACAATCGCGGGATCACATGTGTGTAAGCACTGTTCTGCACACACTCTGCATGGATTCCCTGCTGCGTTAATGAGGGGCTCCACATAATGTAATCATGGATGTTGTGTCAAGGCATGGGGTGTACCCATGACAGGTATTCGTCACCCCAGCATGCTCCACCTATGTTCGTTCGAAGGTGTAGCACATTATCGTGTGTGGCTCACAGTGATATACATACCCAATGCTGGAGCACATCCAGTAAACATCACATGGACATACCAGTAATTGGACTCATCAATATGTAAACTAACTGAGTTACCCATGTGAGTGCAGTATGTAGTAACAGCCGTAGTATACTCCACATACAAAACGCCATAACATGTGTACAAATCCCAGATGGCCAAATGGTAAATGCAGTGACCGTTGTGCATGTTCCTGGTCCCACGTCCTGCAAGGGATGTAATGTAATCCCGAAGGCACGAATAATGCATGTCAGATGCAGGTCATCATATCATGTTTAGCACACGTCAGTGGGAATATGCGTTGCCCAGTGCTGGTAAGCGTCGTTTAAATATGAGTATACGGATATGCGCGAAACAGGGCCAAACATCTCTGAATCTCGTGCAGATCACGGTCAATGATGTCCAGAACAGGTGAAACCAGCATTATTCACCCCTGTACTAATAGCGTCTGCTCTGAGGGGTGAAATGACCACTGCCAGGAGTAAAACACACAATCATGTATACAATCACCTAACACTATGGTAGCCAAGATGTACCTACGGCAGGTGTGTAATGTGACAGGTTCAGACACAAACATGCAGAGTCCAGGAAACAGTATACACTGTCAAGTACACAATGAAAGGTGTAGTTTGCCTGTCACTTTCCCTGTCAGATATATATATATATATATATATATATATATATATATATATATATATATACACACACACACATACATATATGCATAGATATAATACAGCTAGAAAGGGTGATAGAGATATATGTTGATATATATGTATTCACCGATATCTGCAAATATATAAATAGGTCAACGACATTCATAAAATCTTGGAGGTACAAATAAATAGGACACCGCCAACTATGGAATGTGTCACATATCAACACGTGTAACCACAAGGCTGAAAGACCGAAAGAACACAGTACCGGAACACTAGAACCGCGAGTAATATTATCACGATAAGAAGGGACATTTAGTTACCACTGCTGGTGTTGCGGTCCACGTAGGTACTGTGTTCAACTGTGTTTGTGATTGCCGTAGTCTGTGTATGTGTGTGTTGAGGGTGCCATGTGCGTTTCCGTGTGACTGTAATGGGTGTGTGTGTGTGTGTGTCTGCATCATGTGTCTGTTAGTGCCAACTCGGAGGTAGATCATTACAGTAGGTGTGGTCCGTCTGTCCGAGATTGTAGGACATTATGTCCCATATATTATGTAATAGTTGCATTAAACAGTTATGCCTGTATGTAAGAAACGTAAATGTTACATGCAATATGATAAGTAGCCAGTAGTAGTAGGTGTGGTTATAGCTAGCCGTAGGCATACGGTTGCCACCTGTCCCACATTAGGAGGGACAGCCCCTCCCTGGGCAGTTGTGTCCTGACATAAAACATTACAAAGGGCAACTGTCCGAGATTGTAGGACATTATGTCCCATATATTATGTAATAGTTGCATTAAACAGTTATGCCTGTATGTAAGAAACGTAAATGTTACATGCAATATGATAAGTAGCCAAAGTCCTACAACATGTACAGTATGTATTGAGGATAAAAGTATGTGCTATCCTGTGTACTGACCGTGGGTATGTGTCGGCCTGTAAACAGCGATGTGTGTCCCGCAAGTGTCCAACAATGTCCATTTGAAAAGGTGGCAACCCATGCCAAAGAGGTTCAGTTACCAATGCAACTGCAATGACTGTAAATATCTGGGACAAAAATACACGGGACAGGTGTCAGTTAGTAACATCCCTTTGCATATCACTGTAATTCCGGAGGTATGGAAGTATCAACCTCACCTGCATATATACAGAAACCAATTAACAATGGCCCAATGTATAATCCCGTAACAAATGTCTACTAACTGATAGCTCTTTAATTAGGGAAGGAGCCCACACACACATATATGGAATATGTAGAAATGCAAGACCCACAAACCTGTATATGCTACGTACACCCACCTACATCCCCCACACACAAAACTATAGCAATACAGACTGTAATTACAGCACAAACATCCAGTCAGTCAATTACATCTGCAGAAGCATTAACATACCTTGTGAGAGACACATTTAAAGGCGCCATGTGAAATCATAGCCGTTGTATAATGTAACAAACGGCGATGTTATAGGTTTTGTTTGCAATAGTCCCTTATCAGACGGTTGGTATGACAAGTACACTCACATGTAGAACCACATACTCTAGCCGTCACACACAATCCACGGGGGACATGAATCCAAACTATACTTGTCTCTACACATAGCAGTTGCAATTACACAGAACAAAATACAATACAGGCCGTCTCCCCGAAGGTAGGGAAAATGGGCAATGCCCAAGTGGAGAATTCAATTATACACCACTGTTGCCATGTAATTGGTGAATGGAGCAGCTGCACAGCTGATGTGCAAGTAATAAGTCACTCAGGAACAGCAATTGGCGGCAGGAAACCACGTTACAGGTATCGATGTATATAAGGATGACTTGCCAGACATTCAAACCGTATGCTCATACCATAGAACTGTTTAAACAGTGTAAGAGAGATAGTTACGAAAGTCCGGAATGATAACAAGGTATGTAGAGCACTCGGTATGTATAGCCTGTTATGTATTAATTATTTAGTGTATGTATAGCCTGTTTTGTATTAATTAAAAGTGTCCGCAATGCATAAAGTGGGAAAAGGTATTATGTAGTGATGTCTTGCTGAGCATAGTAACGCTTGTAGAAATTGTGTGTCCTGCAGTGGGCCACAAGGTAAACATCACAGACACCACAAGGGATGCTACATGAGGGCTTTAAACAGAACAATTCCATACCACCCGCAGTCAGTGGTAGGGTATGTCCAACAAGTACGTGCCATAGCAGGGGATAGTATATGTTGATATACTGTCACAGTAGGCATGTGTATGGGCATATAACGACAATGACATGTCGAAGGTGGTCCCGCTGTGCAAGTATGCTTTGCATTATGGGATACTATGTAAAATATGTGTAATGTGCAGTATTGTAGGTAGATATGTCAGATATTCTACACAGCATAACAGGCATATCATGCATACCAAAGGTATTGTCTATTGGCATGTACAATATACAATAACAGGATACATATGGCTTGTAGTCACAGGACACTGTAATAGCATGATAGCTAATCTAAATGGAAGGGCTACTCAATTAACCATGCACAAAAGACATGTAATAGATTCACAGGTTCATAGTGGGGTACTATGCAGTCTGGCAAGTCTGTGTAAGCACAACTACAGTGTTCACACCAGCGGCACCTCTCTAGGGTAGTGTCCTTTCTGTTAACAGCAGAGCCATGTGTTACCTGCACCTCTGCACAGTACAGCCACTGCAGTGATCCCTGGCGTACATGTGTCTCCCATCCACCAAGTGAGGTATCACATGAACAGTGCTACTGAGTGTCCCTGCGTGATGTACATAGGAATCATGTTCCAAAGCATGGTGAGTGTCTGGTTTGGGAATGTAACCATCAAGCACATCCCA
The DNA here is from genome assembly GCF_019279795.1 of Protopterus annectens. NCBI lineage: Eukaryota > Metazoa > Chordata > Ceratodontiformes > Protopteridae > Protopterus > Protopterus annectens. Next base: position 496,102,416 of record NC_056731.1, on the reverse strand, counting down.
CTCATCATTGTGTGTGTGCACATATCCATAAGCATGTTGCTCACAGTGGCTTTTGCTTATGTCACGTATGTGGAGTATATCCATGAATATTGTTGTGGACATGGGCCCTGTCTGTTCAGCAGAGGTCACCCCTGAGTATGTAGTATGCAAATCTGTACAGACATGGTGTCCATAGTTCTGCCACATACTTCAACCATCGGAGCTCAATAAACATCATGATGTGTTAATATTGTGGTATGTAAAGCTGTAGATATTGTGTAAGGTACACCCTAAACGGGGTGTTGTACCCTTGAATGTGTGTATACGTCTGGAGTTCAGAGGTACAATGGGTGCCTATGTTCCAGCTACAAACCCAGTACATATAAGTGTGGCCATGTAGAAGGTTATCCATGCTACAGTGGCAATATAGTTATCAAAGGAGTGGGTGTGACATACGTGTGTACTACAAGCACGTACAATGAGACATGTATGTAGGTGACTATCACCTATGTGATAGTCAGTGGGTGAATGGTGTAATGCAAAGGGGATGTTCATGCACCTTGTGTCATGCAGCTTGAGTCCATGATATTGATATCAGGTATCCGTCACAGTGACACCCTTATGGAGATCAATCATGGTGCTTTGTAAGCAGTTGTCTGTAAAACTAGGCAGGGAAAGTCCCTCTGTGTTAGCCTGTACCTCAGAGAAGCATATACCGAACATGAGGGGCCCTATGACTGAGGACTGTGGTACGCCAAGTGTAACTGAAATACAGTAGGTACTATGGTATGCTACTCTCATTGTGTGTGTCCTGTCCATGAGCCACTTTGCATAGCATCCTGAGACATTGGGGTCGATGTGCAGGTGGATGTGTATGTTGTCAATACCAGAATGGAGAACGGTGCTGCAAGGCAATGAGAGGACAATGTAGGCTGTGTGGACCCTCTTACCATCATCAACTACCCTGGTAACTGTATGAAAGGAGTCCACCAGGTGTAGGAGCCATGCTTTGGCCTTAACAAGTCCAACCTGGGTGGCATCAAAGGACCAGAGCCCACCAATGTCTCTGTGAATGACTTCCATGATGATGTGCCCCATAGCCTTGCAGGTGTGTAGGGCAATAGTCCCCCTCATGCATTGTGACGCCACCTGTGTGGAGTGTGATATCTGTTGCTGTGTGCCATTCAGGGGCCACAATGTCTGATACAAGGCTATTACTGAATATGGTGGCCAAGTGGGGAGACATGTCGTTCAGAGGTTTTTGTAAATCACAGCCTGGGATGTTGGACGGTCACATGGGGCCAGTGTTCCAGGCCATATAGAGTGCAGGTTAGTACTGTGTAGGTGTGACCGCAGGGACACAGCAATGTTCCTGCATGGATTGTGGCCCTGTAGGGAGTGAGAGGGTGTAATGTTAGCATTGAACCCATCCACCAGCATGTTGCCAACATCAACTGGTTCTGTAATGTTCCTGAGTAACTGTTGTATGTCAGAGAAGATGTGGGTATTGCCATTGACTACTGACATAACTCCATAATGCCTTGTAGTACACCCTGGAATGTGTTGCAGTAATGTTTACGTAGCTAGTTTCAGAGTATGTGATGAGGGATCCTGTAGCCCTACTGAGGCTGACCAGTGAGCTACTCCACCCATGGGATTGTACTCCACTTTGCAACAGCCTCCACCTGTTGTAAACTATGTCCATGGAACTGGACCCCCAGAGTGGTGTCCGTTATCTGGTGGGTACCATCATGGCTCTGTGTGGAATAGCATGATCCATGCAGTCGTGTAAGTGCTAATGAAGTGCACTGGGGTATGTTTCAGTGTTTATATGTGCATTGTCCATCAGCACGGGTGTCATGACGTTAACTACTGCTGTCATAAGACGTCTGTAGTAGGCGTTGTAGTACTCTTGTACTGTGTATGCCGTGAAGGGTGTGGTGCCGGGATGTGGATAACAAGGGTGATTAGCATATGTTCGGAATCCACCAATGAGGAGATAACCCCAGGTGTGGAACACCAGTCACATGATGGTAGTGTCCATGTCAAGGATATTGTTGGTCTTGGAGGTGGTGTGTATGGGTTGATCCAGCCGAGTGGAGGTTATGAATCCCGAACAGCTTTGGCCTAATGTGTCGGTACATGAGTGGCTATCCCAGTTAAGTGTGGAGTAGTGTCAGTCTCACATCAGTAGTACCTGTCTGAGCCCTACTGTCCAGTACACCAAGAACTGAGGTCTGGTAACCATGGGGTTTGTTGTTGAAACCATAGCTTGTTACAATGTGTATAGCAGTTCTGGCCACAGTTAGTTGCACGTGGAGCACCTCTGATGCATTGTGCTAAGTAACTAGCCAGGATGTGTGTGCAACATAGTGGAATATGGGAACACTTCAGCCGTGGGTGTGCCGGTCCAGGTTACATGACTAAAAGGTATGGTCTGTGTATAACCTGTCATTGCAAGTGTGCTCTGCAGAGCCTAGAGAGAGGTCCCAGTCACTGCAGAGATATTGAAGTGGTCCATTATAAGGAGTGCCTTGCTTGCATGCATCAGAGATGAAGATGTCAAGCATTGCATCACATGACCCCATGTTTTGCTTGCCTGTTCCCATTCTGGTGGTGAATGTTATTGGAAACTGTGCAAGACAGGCAGTATTGATGCAGCAAGAGCCTTACATGTTATCTGTACTCCCAGGGCTGACAGGTGCAGGTCAGCTGTGCCAAAGCATCATGTTTTGTTGACCATGTAAGTTAAAGCGAACAGATACCTGTGGAATGACAGCAGAAGCATAGGCAACTGTTGAAGTGACACAGTCAGTCGTTGTACAGTGGTATCAGGTCCGGATGTATTCATAATGCTCCCCGGGGCTTGGCCCATACCTTCAGGGCTACAAGACTGGTGAGCTATTGCATGGCCCTGCACATGTAGTCTGTGAAGTTGCATCTCAGGGCAGTCACACTAACATGGAGAATGACAGTCAAATTGTACCTGGTGAGGTGTGGCATGGGTGCATAGGTTATGTTGCAGAACCAGTTACCCGACAGCAAGATGTAAGTGACTATCGCCTTGTGTAGCCTGCTGAGTGGAACATCAGTGTGACTGCCTACAGAGTCACCTATGACAAGTGCGTTGTGTATGTTATAACACCCTATTGGCTGTATGTGATGGGCACACATGAGTCTGTGGGCTATAAGTTATTGTTGTTGTATTTGGTAATGGGGGCTGCCTTTGGTGCCTACACAGAGTATGGAGAGGTACTGCACAAGTTGTACCCGTATGTGTGGCCTGTGGTGGTGGAGATCTTGTGAGACTATGTGATGAGTGGGTTGTGTTACGAATGTTACACATCCCCACATGATTGTCAGGTGCAGTCAGGGTTGGTGACAGCATTACCCCCAGCAGGGCTGCATATGTGCATCTCCCACAGGCTGTAGTGTCGTATGTTGTGAGGTGGGCATTGACTGTGTACATGAGACAATTGCTCTATTGCCACATGTACGACATATTCATCATATAGACAGGCAATAGCACTGGTACGTGACAGTTGGACATGCCTGTATATACAACCATGTCTCACAAGATATGTGAGTTACGTGTGTGCAACAGCTGTCGTACTGTAAGCAAGCTGGAAATGTCAGGACAGACAGTGTACATGTGAGAAATGGTGTGTAATGGGTGCTATATTAATCCATAGCTCATGAAGTTCTCACAAGTTCTGCACAAGTGCTGAGCATGGAAATACAATACAGATAGGGTGTTGGATAATATCAACCCACAAGTGGTGACGACAGTCATAATTGGTGGCATCGCACTATAACCCTGCTGAGTATGGTCTGCAAGTCCATGAACCATTATCAATGTAGATGTTAGCAGCATAGATGTACATGACAGTACGGATGTTTGACTACATATACCTTCGTATGCCACAGGAGTGTTCTACCAGTGGCCTGTTGACAGAATCAACACTACAAAAGGTGCCAGAGTGACATGTGCATATCACACCAGTGCCAGCTACAGTAAAACAGGGTTAATGTGTTGTATTTCACCCTCATTGTAGCCCATACCACACAGACAAATGTTAGGCATCTGTGTATGTAAGGATGTGAATGGCCATGACCTATGAGCAATAGCTGTCTCAGTGTTGTGAACAACATACAGAATGGGCTTTGTGGGTGAGGTGTGTGACATACGTGCACATTCTGATGGATGATATCAACATTGTCACTGCTAGGTGAATATCCCTGTACCCATTAACTACCACCTAGGCTGCGGTCAACATTATGGACACTGTGTAAGGGATGGTGCTGTGCAGTTCACCTCCCTAAGTTGGTGACGTCTCCAGGCCCCTTAGGTAGTCATAAGAAGTACCCATGTTATGACGGGGTGCCATCCATGAGCATGGAGAGCATTGGACAGGCATACACAGCACTTGGGTGACCAATATTGGATCACATATCACCTTTAAGGGGTATTGGCCATGCGTGGATGGGCGATACCAGCCTTCACAATCCTCACCTCCACTATGCAGCATGCTGTCTGCCTTGCATAAAGACATGTGCTACACTATGATGTTGGACATGCTACATGTCCATATCCTGATCTGAAAGACATACGTCATGGACAGCCACCGTCCTACTACTAGGATCGCCACATGCTGGACAGATCCCTGTGCCATACATGTAACATACTCCCGCCATACCATGCAACCCTGTCCATCAAAGCTGCACATGTCATCTCTGTCATATATGGTTTGATGGCCGAATGGTAGATGTAGTATCAACTGTCTGGATCAGTAATGTGGCACTGATGCACCTTGCGGTGGCAAAATGGCTGTCAGATACATCTAGGAAACCTTGCCCGCACATGCTATAGTTGATAACCATCCCTGCGAATGACGTCCGACTAGCCATTGTCCCATGTCTATCACATGTGCAACACAGACGAGCCGTGGCAGGATGCTGAACAGCTGTACAGTGCCGTGTAGATGTATATGGCAAAACACATGAATGTAAAGGTTTCCATGTGTATGTGTGCATTGTCACTGCTCAAGTCCATTAAGGCAGTGTATGTGTTGATATGTGACATATACACAGCATCAAGGTCAACAGCATTACCGTGTACGCATCCAGGCATGTGCTGATAGGTAAGAACACCAGTGCAGGCGAACACACATGCCCACATCAAGACAGCATTCACATGGAGTATCAACAATGTAATGAGGTGACACACATTTATGGTGATGATATCCAATGCATAACAGGTGCTACATGTGTGTGACACAAACATGTCAGTCGTGTCGGTGTCATGATGATTTGCAAAGATAACTGTGCAGATGTACTAGATTTACTAGAAATGTATGTGCAGCAGTATCTCTGTACATCTCTGATACTGTGACCTGTCACCATCATTATGTCTTACAGATAATGCCTCATACATGCCTGCCAGCATACAGCTGCTAGGAGAATGATGTCCTCATTCCGTACCTCCACGAGAACTATGAGGTGTTGTTCAGCCATGTGCCACAGCATGCCCAGCAGCATGTCAACCTGTGCCAGGATCTTCGCAGGAGGGTGAATGATGTGGGTGGCCATAACCACACCTAACAGCAGGTGCGCAGACACTGCACGGACTTGATATGACATGCAAAACAGCATGCCACTGCAAACACCAGGGAACAAGGTGGAACAGGTGGTGGGCCACCAACCCAGCCCCCACTCACACACACCGAGGAGCTACTGGCCAGTCTGGGGACACCCTCAGAACAGCATCCTCAAACACTAGATGCCATTGTGGAGGAGGGTGTCTCCCAACCAATGAGCCTGGAGTTGCCTGGTAAGTCACTACTGCACATATGGCTATTATATCCCATTTAGTTGCATGTGTCACTGCAATTATGTCATGTAACATCATATGCAAGGTATGTTTACACACATGGTGCATACTACAGTATGCTACCCTGTGTATGCACACATGTGCATACTATATGCTATTGTACAGGCAAATGTGTTAACATGTACAGTGCACCCTGTGGCTGTCATACAGTCATGGATAATGTTCAAACTGCTGTCACCCCTATACAGGTACCTCTGGCATGCCGCACAGACATCAGTCCGTTGCAGGTGAGACTGTCATCAGTATCAGGCATGTTAAAGAATAGATCTATTCGCCCTGTGGCCTGTTACAGGTAACTGATGTTCGGTCCAGTCACGATATACAGGTCGCATCACCCATCATTCACACTGGCCACCCATGTGCAATATATACAAACAAAATGATACACCAACATGACACCAGAGTATTTGTCATTGCTACATGTGTGGACAGCTGTGCATACAATGGTGTAGGTGTTGTACAATGTAGGCATATGTACTATACATTGGAACAACACGTGTGGTACACAAACAGTACCACACAGTGAGCTGTGATATGGGCAGCTCACAGGAGTCACCATTGTGTTATATGCCCCTGCAATGGGTGCACACATTGTGATGTGCCATCCGACATGTCCCAGACACATAGTGTTCTGGCTACAATATTATCACACTATCCCATAACCCATACCTCACATACCAAACATACAACCCATTGTCTGCATAACCCTGTGGATGGTGACATATCCAACATCTATGGGTGTATGTCATATGGGACAACACAGACATGTGAGATTGACAGCCATCCCACACATTTGGTCAACACATGTGCACACATCGCCATGGGGGATGGCCTGAGACACATAGCCACACAGTAGATATGATGTGTATACACCCTGTTGCACATTGTCCACACATGGTCCAATTATAGCCTTAGTTGCCTGATTATACAGTTGATGTGGTACACTGGACATCCTAAAAGCCTGTGCACAGCTAGTGGAGGTGTCACTGAAGTCTACCATATAAGATGGGTTGAACATCATGACTGTGTCATAGCATGACAGTAGTCACCTCTACAGCTTCTACAGACATTGACACCACATCAGGCCACAGATACTGTACATTTCCCTTGGTGCTGTAGGACATCACCGTTAGCTGTGCACCTCATAAGTGTGGTACATCAATGTCATGTGGGACATGGTGAATTGACAAGTCTGCTATGTGTGGACATGGTTGCCAGGCAGCTAAGACTCTGTAGTAGTTGTGCAGGGGTGTCATCTGTAGGTCCTCCAGTGACCTGTCACATGACATACCATGGTTTGTTGTGTATACACCTCAGCATTGTGGGTCACCATCCACAGTTATGTCATGGGTATGCATGCAGTTATGGCTATGCAATGTGCACATATTATGCACTGTATAGCAATATAGATGCCTCATGATGCCATGCAATGGCACAGTGTCTGTACCTCACACTGTATAGCAATGTAGATGGCTCACACTACCCTTCCATGCTCATGCACATTTGCTAAACATGCATTCTATCTGTAGGGCATACAGACAACACCACAATGTGATGCCCATTATGACGCTGTACATGTGTCAGGACACCATTGTGTCAGACATCTATGCATGTTAATGCACACGTCAGCAGATGACATGACAAGGTCACATCAGCCATGTGTATGGTTATCCTGTTCTGGTCCACATGGTGTATCACAGGGATGCATGCATACTACCATGATTGTGTGAACTTCTTGGCTACTGATATGACACCTGCTTGCTGTAGTGTGCACCCCAGGGAGGTATGCTAACTAACACTATTAATGTCTGAGCTGCATGCCGTCTGCTGTATCATAGGCATTCTGCATGCCGTCTGTCAAATCACATGCTTTGTGTGTGTGTCTGTGTGTGTGTGTGTGTGTGTGTGTGTGTGTGTGTGTGTGTGTGTGTGTGTGTGTCTGTGTGTGTGTTTGTGTCTGTGTGTGTGTGTGTGTGTCTATTGTAATTTAGAGTCTTTCTTTGCATTCACAGGTGATGTAGGTGCATTACCCTCCTGTGGTCCATCTGATGTTAGTGTCCCCACAGATACTAGCAGTGATGAACATATGCATGAGGTATAGGTAGGGTTGTCAGGGGCAGAATTTGTGCCAATGGTTGCCATCCCAGCTATGCCCCCCTCTTCCCCGCACACAGTTCTGCTGCCAACACATACCGCATCACCAGTGGCCATAAAGAAGGACAGTCAGCATCTGTTAGCGTGGAACAGGAATGTGTGGCGGCTACAGAAGGTGTATCTCCACACCATGGTGTCAGTGTAATGACTGCAGATGTGCCACACAGGCATGTGGCCGGTGCTGCTCGTAGGAGGACCTCTGGCATACATGCACCTACAGGACAGAACGCAGCAGCTGGTATCACCAGACGCATGTTCCAGGCTGTAATGGCAGCACAGGCATGTGCTGAATGGCAGAACAGAGAAGGGCAGAGGCTGCAGAGGGCTGCTATCTGTACCCTAAATGACAACATCCAGGCATTGGCAAATGCTCAACAGCAGATTGCTGATGTTCTGGACAGGCGATTGGGTGACATGGTCGGAATCCTTGATCATGGCATGGCAATCCACGAGCGTGAGCTGTCCGTGCTGGAACATCTGGTAGGAGTGAGGCATAGGCCACATGGACATAGGCCAGCTACACCACCTAGTGCAGGTTAATGTATGAGTGCCACCTCACATGCCTGCTCCCATACTGCCGGTAGCAGTGCAGCTGGTGCTGCGCTGTCCACACCTGGGCACAGCAGGACATGTGGATGAGGCACTGGACGTTCCCAGTGGGGACACGGTTCCAGTGGACATGTGTCGGACAGTAGCCAATCTGTATCTCCACCTGGTAGTGCCCGTGCAACCCCTGGCAGGCACACGTCACGTGGCCATGGCCAGACACAGTGAGCTGTACAACCTGGTCTGTACAATCTGGAGCTGTCAATAATACCCCTGTGTAGGCCTCACAAAAGGCAGAACTGTGTGCACACATACATGCACACAGCAAAGACATCTGTAGGGCACCACAGCACCCATATGCATACTGAACTAACATGTCCAATCATATCACCGGCCCTTACCCACACACATGATGTTATCCATTGGTGCAGCCTATGCCCCTGGCAAACATTATCACCCTGTGCTTATGATGAAGCCTGTGCCGCATCCCTGTCATCCACACCATCGGTGCAGGGACATGTTCAAATGGTCTGATGCACAGGGTGAACAGAATAGTGAGAGAAGTGTATATTACATTAGTTGTGTACTGTTAACACGCACCAGACATACCATGTAGTACAGGTTTAGCAGGCATTGTTATATGTTCACAGTATGTGTCTCGGTAACAACAGTAACAGTATGTTGGTAATGATGCCCTGGTTCCCTCCTTATGGTCTACTTGCATGTGCCTACAGGTAGCAGTGTTTGCAGTCTCCCATGTGTAACTGTGGAGTACTCACAGGCACGTCTGGCAATATCAGCATGCTATACATAGCCTCAACCTGACTGTTGGAAAGGCTAACATACCACAGATGTCCACACATATACTGATCCAGAAGCATGTGGACAGTTTAATAGGCTACAGTGGCTAGAGACGTGACATCCATACCAAGTCACATCACAGGTATGTTGACATGGTGCAGGGGTTGTACACAGCGGTCTGGCCGATGATAACATTAGAGGCAACTTGATAGCATGAGGCCTCACTGTGTAGCAGTATTACCCTGTCACATTACAGGAACATGCCCACACTCACAGGGTCAACAACACTATAACGCACACCCCATAGTGTTGAGGTGACGACCTCTGCCTATGTGGTCATCACCCTCACAGTACTGTGCACCCACACGATGCGACACAGAGTAAGAACATGTACAGGTAGCCAGTACGGCTGAGACTGATGGCGTCAACAGGGTAGCAGACTGCATCACCATGAGGGGTTAGGGATCCTGTGTGTTCTGTATGGTAGCATACACCCTCACTCCATGCACCAGACAGCCATACATACATATACACACACACACACACACACACACACACACACACACACACACACACACACACACACACACACACTGTGGAGACCACAAATGTCATACACATAGGGATAGCTGATGTGTGTAATACACACACCACCCATGTCTACGTCATGCTTTCCACACTGCAGTATGTACAGATCTCTACAACAGTGTATGGGGGTGTGTAACAATTGGGATGCATTCCCACCATATGTGGCATATGTGGTCACACAAGCAAACACACATGGCAGTACTGTGAATGATACACCTGCTATATGATGATACGTCTGACAGACATGCAGCAGTATTGACCGCATTATGTGTACCAACGCTCCATCCGGCAATTGTACTGCTATATGCACATGGGAGGATGTAAGTGTTACAGGTGTCAAGTGACGTACAGTCAGTAACACCTGACCGCTGTGTAGGTTTTATGTCTTCACCGTCAAGTAACAGTAACATAGCGTACTGTTTGCACATCTAACAGGATGGTGTGTGACACACCTGTGAGCCGTCCCCGGCAAACATCCATCTGCACAGGTGGATCACCACTGTATGTACACATCCATCCATACCTGATGTACATCTTACCATACTGTCAGTATTTCACCATATACAGGTGTCAATGATGGGGCTGCATTGCAACTGCATGTTGTAATTAGACACAGATGAGTTACATACATCAGCTACTGCACATGCATGGTAGCTGCATGCACACTACAAGTTGTACATGTGTGTTGGTCCTACATGCCTGTCATGTAGCCATGTTTGTATGTATTGCAATTGGTGGACATGTGTGATGACATACATAACACATGGACTGTCGTATGATATGATGGGTGTCATGGGTAACTAGTACAGAGGGAATGTGTCCTCGGTCAACATTGCTACCTCATGTACTGTTAGCATTCAACAGCCATGGACCCACCTTCCATTTGCGTGTGTGTGATTGCTGTAACCACTTGTCTGCTTGGAGGACAGCAAAAGCTATGCTATGTACATATGTGTTGTGTGTGTGGTCCATGCACATATCCACTGTGATTACATGTATGTCATATCCAAACATGTGTGTTCTTGGGTGTACAGCGACAGTCATCTGTCACAGCTGTGTAAGACCCAGGGCCCCTGGTATGTGTAGAGCTGACCTGGTTATTACAGTGGTATTATTGCAATGCATAACACATGATGGAACCCTGCCGGTACATGTGTAGTCTGCACAGTTGCTGTAGACCTATGTATAGTCCACTGGTCATGAGTCACACAGTGTTGTGGTAATGTATGGCTGTGTATTGCTGGTCCAACGACATGGTGATAACTGAGGGCTACATTGTAGACTGCAGTGTGTACCTCTGTGATCTGCACCTGAGACATCTGCGATGGCTCCTGAGTGTGTACTGGTCAGTACATGTGAGTGGCCTTCATGTACATGGGGACAGTAACACCATACTGTGCCCTTCAGTGTTTAGAATCTGTGTGCATGCAAGACGGCCCTCTGCAACTGCTAAGTGTGTGAGCATGCCCAGTACATCATTGTGTAGATGGACACACAGTACATTCCAAACTGCACCCTTCTGTGTTTAGAATCCGTGTGCATGCAAGATGGCCCTTTTGCAACTGCTAAGTGTGTGAGCATGCCCAGTACACCATTGTGTAGATGGACACACAGTACATTCCAAACGGACGTGTGATACTAAGCGTGTGAGCATGCCCAGTGACACCTTTTGTCGGTGATGTGCCTCTGTGTATGGGCATGGCCATTGACATCCTGTATAGCGATGGTGGTCATCCAGGCAACAGATGTCCATTTACAATGTCACGATGGATGCCTACATTGAACACACTGGTCGACTGTCTTGAAGGGGGTACTGTCTCTGGCACGCCCCGTATCCATGTAGTGTTGTTGTAGTGCTCCGTAGATATTCAGTTGCTCCGATCACACCACTGCCGTGTGTGTGTCTATGTCTACCTTGGGACAGTAATATGCTTGCAGACTGCTCACTCTCTATACATTCCCTATCGGCGTCTCTGCCTTTGCGGATGATGTCACCCACCTAGAAGTATGCCTCTGGGAGTGCTGTGTTCAGTAATCTCCATAGCGCATTCTGTAACTGGGTAATGCTATAGTGTGATAAAGTAGTTAGGTGTATGTTCGACTCCCAGCCCTGCCAGGTGTGTGTCTGTGTGTGTGTGTTTCCAGCTGCCTGGGGACAGAGTAATGCTTTTAGATGGCTCACACAACATACATTCCCTATCGGCGTCTTTGCCTTTGCGGATGATGTCACCCACCTAGAAGTATGCCTCCGGGAGTGCTGTGTTCAGTAATCTTGGTAGCACATTCTGTAACTGCGTATTGCTGTAGTGTGAGAAGGTAGTTAGGTGTATGTTCAACCCCCAGCCCTGCCAGGTGTGTGTGTGTGTGTGTGTGTGTGTGTGTGTGTGTGTGTGTGTGTGTGTGTGTGTGTGTGTGTATGTGTGTTTCCAGCTGCCTGGGGACAGAGTAATGCTTTTAGACGGCTCACACCAAATACATTCCCTATCAGCGTCTTTGCCTTTGCGAATGATGTCACCCACCTAGACGTATGCCTCTGGGAGTGCTGTGTTCAGTAATCTCGGTAGCGCGTTCTGTAACTGCGTATTGCTGTAGTGTGATAAGGTAGTTAGGTGTATGTTCGACCCCCAGCCCTGCCAGGTGTGTGTGTGTGTTTGTGTGTGTGTGTGTGTGTGTGTTTCCAGCTGCCTGGGGACAGAGTTATGCTTTTAGATGGCTCACCCGACATACATTCCCTATCGGCCTCTTTGCCTTTGCGGATGATGTCACCCACCTAGAAGTATGCCTCTGGGAGTGCTGTGTTCAGTAATCTTGGTAGCACGTTCTGTAACTGCGTATTGCTGTAGTGTGATAAAGTAGTTAGGTGTATGTTCAACCCCCAGCCCTGCCAAGTGTGTGTGTGTGTGTGTGTGTGTGTGTGTGTGTGTGTGTGTGTGTGTGTGTGCGTGTGTGTTTCCAGCTGCTTGGGGACAGAGTAATGCTTTTAGATGGCTCACACCACATACATTCCCTATCGGTGTATTTGCCTTTGCGGATGATGTCATCCGCCTAGAAGTATGCCTGTGGGAGTGTGGTGATGCCTGAACTCAGTAGCACATTCTGTTACTGCGTAATGCTGTAGTGTGGTAGACTAGACAGGTAGATGCTCGATTCCAGGGCATGGCAGGTGTGTGTTTGTCAGTTATACTGTATGTGTTGGTATCTGTGGGTGGCTAGCTGCAGGATGTGTCCAGTTTTTTTTTTTGTTGCTGACCTATTTAATGTCCACAGCCCACATATTCTGCCTAGATACTGGGTTGTCAACACATACAGTCGCCAATAGGTCTGGTGAGTAACTGTCAGCAGCCCTACTCTTACCCTTGCTACGGTCTGACCCGTGTGACACAACATAACACACATGCCTTGATATTGACAACACTACATGATGCAGGTGGCACATGTGGTTTCCTTTCCATTCCTGTCTAATGCATTGCTGTCATGTGGTTCGCTGTTGTGACATAAATGCCATATCTACATATGTGTACATGTATATGTGTGTATGTATATATACATACATATATATATATATATATATATATATATATATATATATATATATATATATATATCTACAAATAATATATGTGATATATGTAGATGTAGAGGTGGACATAGATGTGAACATATGTCTGGGGACTTCAGCACTATTGACTATTTGTGCCGGATGATCTGTACGTGATAACCTCAGATCTATGTATATCTGCCATGGCGTGGTGTTAATGCACATCGTCTGTCGTGTGCAGGGCCAAGGGTTGTTGTCGTGTCGACACCAGTTATTTTGTTGCTGGGAAGATCATGGGACATCGAATATGGTGATGGTAAGGCATCTGTTGCCAGTTGTGTGTGGATCTGAGTGACACTGAGCAGTGGTTAATATGTTGGAGGTTCGGTATGGGCCATATAACTATTCATTAGAAGACTATACTATGCAGATGAGGTTGACTATGGTGTAACACATTTATCACCTGGGTGTGCTGCTGGTCCCTGGAGTGTATGTGTGTAGTCAGCCAGGTGCAGGTCTCACATATAGTTGATAGCATGGGAGGGGGGTCAGGCATACTGTACGTACATTGCAGAACTTTGCCTCGGGAGTGCTCCTGCCTTAGCAAACCTAAGCTAGGGGTGTGTCTATACCTGCCTGGTGACGTTGGGAGGGATGACAGCAGTGGGTGGATAGTCAGGGTGTCCAGGCTGCACAAACAGGTGTTGATCAGCACAATCAGCTGATGACATGGCCAGCCCGCACATGAACAGTTCACTAATGCGAGCAAGCAGAATACACACATTTCATCCACACTCTACACCACCGCTGTATACCTGCAGGGACATTTCACGACACAGTCCAACCAAATGACACTGGCTGCAGCAGGCAACATATACCAACATGTGCAGGGGGCTGAGGCAGTGCAGATGTGTATGCTGCCGAACAACCCTTACTGGGGTGACATAAGATTTTATTGACTGAGGGTGACTTACCAGGGTCTACATGGGCTGGGGATGTTGGAGCACTATGGGGTGGACAGAGACCTCCTACAGCAGCTTATTGACCTGTGCCTAACCCATCACACAGGCCGAGGGAAACGCATCACAGTGGATACCATGGGATGTGTTGTCCTAGGTATACTAGCCACAGGTACCTCACACAGCATAACTGGGGATATCATGGGTATCTCACAGGCATCTACATCCAGAGTATTGCACCACTTCACAGATGCCATGTCAACACATGCTAGTGAGCATGTACAGGTCCTCCACATATGTGATTAGTGGACCAGCAATATGAATCTGTTCCACCACATGGATGAGTACCCTGGGGTACTGGGTGCTATAGCCTGCACATGTAGCAGCACCCGGGGAGCAGGGTAGGGCCTACAGTCAGTGCAGGGGCATACCCTCCAACAGCTAGGCCCCATGCGATGGCCAGGGCATGAGATTGAATGTGTGTGCTGTCTGCCCTGGAAGCTGTGATGTGTCTGATATATGGCGTCTGACACAGCTGTAGCACACCAATGCCTATGTGGACATCCCCTACAGTCTCCCAGTGGGGGGTGCTAGGTAAACACTGGTGTAGTGGCCTATAACACCCATCAGCAATGCACACACACCTGAACACTCACACCATACTGAGGCGGATGCACAGGCAAGACATATACATGTGCATGTGTTTGGGATTCTCGGTTCACAGTTCTGGTATCTGGACACATCTGTAGGGGCTCTGCAGTATTCACAAGCTACATGCATACATGTTGTTATGTTATTTGCTATGCTACACAATGTTAGCCTGCAGTAACAGTTGCAGCAGAAACAGCATGGGGCAGGGCCACACAGCCCAACACCACTGCTAAGGCCTGTACAGGACAGTGTGACTTGGTGAAGGAACTACCTGTGTAGGGCACAGTCGGCAACAGCCCGTGCACAGTATGACCTGCCCTTGGCAAAGAGGCAACAAACGGCATATGCACTGACACAGTAGGTACCCACGGATTTCCCCTCACTGACCTGCACACAGTACAATGGATGCCAAACATGACAGTACCTGTGCTCGGCCATGTATGGGAGGTGCACTGTGTGCATCCGACATAGGCAGCACTCCAGCACCGTCCGCAAGTCGGTAACACAACCAGGGTATGTCTATTGACCTAACAAGTGGCGTTTGTATTAGAATGTGTACTTAACCATTGCTCTGGTATGTATGTGAGCATACAAGTGACTCTGGTGGCCAAATGTTAGGGCAGCAGACAGTACACATCCAGAGTGGCACCATGACCTCTGTAGCACATACGGGGGTCACAATGGTAGCCTGTAGTTCACAGGGTGTCCTACCCACTGCAGATTATGGGCTGACCATCATGTGTGTCCATACAGCCCACACACGTTCCATGCAGCTGGACAGATGTGGACCAATACAGACAAATGATATACGGTGGCCTATGGATATGCCCAATGACTGACCCCAATCCTGTATGACACACAGATGACAGCAGGTCAGGCTGTTTGATGTAGAATGTATAATAGGATGTCCAACACCACTGTGCTGGTAATTAATGCTGGGAACTGACGTACCCTGGTATCCCTCCAACCAGCAATTTAGGAAGGTCCACACACTGACATGGAGTACCCGGCAGACCAGTACAGTAGCGGCAGATGTGTACAACTGTTGGCTGTGCCCCCCGTCACACCTACACATGAGAGAGTCATATGCACCACCCACAATGCTGTGTAGGACTGTGGTTGCATGTCCCCCACGCTATACAGACATGTAGCAACTGTCAATGCCACATGACCATTATCTACCCTGCAGACACAGCATGTCACCTGTCTGTGTAGAATGGAGGGGTCAGCAACACAGTACTAACTATCTGGACATGTGACACATGCAATACAGTTAACCATACTTTGTATGCTCACACACATGACGGTATTGTCAGTCTACAACATGTGCAACAGTCATACTGGGCATGCTCACACACTGAAACACAGGACAGCCAGGCTTGCACACACCAGTGGTCCAGACATATCTGCCAGTACATTGCTATACTGTTGGATGTCTGCGCTGTATGGTGTTTGCAGTCTATTGTCTGTCCATATGCCATGGTCTATTGTTCATTCACATGAGCTATGTGAACAGGGTACGTCTACCATCACGTGTATAGGGCAGTTCTTTGTTTGCGGACAGGCCGAAGCCTTTGGATACAAACTAGGTAAGGCACAGTCCAGCAGGTGGGAGCTGTTCTGCGTGGGTTTGCACAGTGTTAAGCACTGCTGACCTCTGGTCACAGCACCTTATACACATTTACACTCCACATTTCTTTGACAGAGCACTACTGGCATACTGGTAGACAAACACGCTTACAGCCGCTCGCTCTCCGACATTTCCGCTTACATGTGTCACTCACGCTGGGTGTGTGCGACCCCTTGTGATGCGTATTACATCAGACTACATGACTACAGTATCAGGTATGTGTAACCATTTTACGACGGCAGCCGTTCGACTGTACGGACTCGGCGGCCTGTCCAGTAATGTAATCATATTATATGCGTGTTTCTCATACGATCTGCTCCCATCTGCCTGATACATGGGAACTGATACTCTGCAATGCTGACATGTGATTTGAGTTTGTTAACACAGCTGTCTGCCGAGTCATGCTACCGCATACCAACTGCACATTGACCACCTTTCAAATTGCACGACGGGAGACTATAGGAGTGACACCTTTCCCACTTTGCATGGGACAGTCCCTCATCACACATCACATGTGACAATACCAGAACTCTCCACCAATCAGGGACACATTTCTGCAGAATCAGGGACAGGTCATGGAAAACAGGGACACATTTACAAAAGTAGTGCTATTAACTTGACACATTGACAGAATCAGAGCATATGACATAATACACATATTCTGACATAACAGTTGTATATAACTCTTACTTATTGTCATTAGTCAGTAAGTGTAATTCACCACCTTTCCTTCAACAGCCGCTACATTTAGGAGGGATTAAGAGGGACACAGTTAGACTTTCAGTCAAACTCAGGGACGTACCTGACATTCAGGGAGAGTTGAGTGGTATGGACATTACTCTAGCCATTGCAACTGTCCTGATTAGGGGACCTTCTCATGTTGCAGGTGTCTGTACTGGTTGCTTGTTACATGTCTTGTATACCTGACATGTTGATATGTCATATGTAGTAGCATAAGCAACTATACTGCTGCTAGACTATGCATTGATTTGCTCCGATATGTATATTTCTGTAGTATGCATGGCTGTAAGTATGTTCTGCCCTGGTACATCTGACAGTTCTACAGACCAGGTTCCACTTTGGCCGTTCAGACTGGTGGTGGCCCTATAGACCCTATATGTAGAGCTATCACATGTGTCGAGGCAACACATACCCACAGCATACCTCTCAACTGTCCCTGATTTTCAGGGCCGTCTCTGATTTTGGATCATATTTTAACTCTGTCCCTCTTAATCCCTCCTAAAACTAATGACATTTGGAGGAAAGGTGGTGAATTACACTTAATGAATAATGACAATAAGTAAGAGTTACAAACTTATTTAACTTCAGAATATGTGTATTAATTCATATGCTCTGATTCTGTCAATGTTTCCAGTTAATAGCTCTAATATTTTAAATGTGTCCCTGATTGTCCTTGTGTTTTCTTGACTTATCCATGATTCTTTGGACTTTGTTACATTCTGATACATAACTATGGACATCCATGCTACTTGGGTACACAGCACTGTGTAGGTCTCTATGTATTCCCTGATGGTTTACAAACTATCCGGTAGATGTGCTCTTCAGGTTTGGGAGGTGTAGGCATATGCTATGACCACATAGGAATATTAATGACTTCCACTGGGCGGGCCTACTACATCTCTGCCATCCAGCACCTGCACACTTAAGCCCATTAATGCATAACCATGTTCCACCTACCTGGCACCCCTCTACAGCAGTCATGACAAATACTTACTGCGAGTGCAGCTGGGGTATGAGCACACCCCTACACATTGCCCACTCTCCCCATCTCGGGACACATGTCGTACATTTTGTCAACCCATGTATTATCACACTGGCACAACCTACTGTTCCATGTACACCTACATCCTGCTCGTATTAGTGTCGACAGATTCTTTCATACCTGACCTTTTGGGGTGCCGCAAGGGACACCACTATCCATGTTTAAAGTGTAAACCCTGCAGAACTCTCTCACTGGACCTTTCCTACCGGTGTTTGGACAGCGGCAATGTCTTGATCTGTATTGCCTGTCTGTATGTCTGTCCAGCCTAGCTGGGTGATGTGAGGGGTACAACATTTCTTTATTGGACCTCCCAGTCACAAATGCCCGGGCTGTAAATATGTTACCCCTAATTGCTGTGAAGTAACCTATTTAGGTGAATGTGTATATCTACACTGACATATAGTTCGTTTTGTGTGTATGTGTATATATCACTACCTGTTGTTTGTGTATATATATCTATCTATATATATCCGTAGTATATCCTTGTGTGTGTGTATACATACATATATATATATATATATATATATATATATATATATATATATATATATATATATATATATATATATATGTCTGTATGGATATATATGTGTATGTAAATTATTATAGCTATGTATATATATACGTTTTTATCTATATATACATCTGTGTGTCCGTTAACCTATACATTTCCCGGACATGGACACTTACACATGCGTATTGGTTTTATCCCTGTTTCAACAGCATACTATTGCCTTAGTCATTCTGACACCGACACTTCACTCCGGTGAACTTGTGCTCAGTATATTGCACGTTATGCAGCGGACAGATGTCGCATGTTTTTCATGTCTGGGGTTCCACTGCTAGCTGGGTTGTGATAGTGTCATTCGACCTATTCCTCGTATGCGCAGCCTATTATTCCTGCTATTGTGTTTGTTTCTGTGCACATTCATATTTTTACTGTTGATAGGATGTGTGTTTGTGTTACTGTGACTGTACCTCGACAAATTGTTGTCTTCATGTAGTTGTGTCTTTCTGCATTTCCCGGTTTGGGGTTGTCACAGCAGAACTACGTTCCACTCATTGGTGGCATATAGGTTTTATGTGCCGTGCTGCCAGACCTGATGCACAACGTCCGACAACGATACACCCATTCACGCATGTCTCCATGCAAATGACGCTCTATCAGGGAATTGCAACTACGTACTAGCTAGGGTTACCACCTGTCCCACTTTGTGAGGGACAGTCCCTCTTTGGGCAGTTGTGTCCTGTGAAAAAACTGAAAAAATGGCAGATGTCCTGAGATTATTGTATGAAAATATTTCCTAAGTTTTCTTTAATAGTTTCATAAGACAGTTATTTTTTTTCTGAAACACTTAAATGTTATATGAAATAGCATAAGCAACTCAAATGCTACACGAATAAGCTTTTATTTTGGCAGAAAGGTGAAGTTCTATCATTTGTACTGGTCATGGGTATGTTTTGTCCTGATAATCTCACATTTCTACAGTAAATGTCCCACTTTGAGCATTTGAAAAGGTGGTAATCCTAGTACTAGCTGACCTCCACGGGCCGCTTCATTGCACCCGGCACAACATACCCTATCACTCCTGTGTCCATACTCGCATATCCATGGTTTCTCCTGCACACCCGTGTTGAGTTTCCCTGCATAACAGACATTATACACCTGATATCGCAGCCATGACACACCTTTACACATTGCCCTCTCATGACCGTTGGGGTCCTACACACATTTTGTACCGCCTCATGTATTCACAGGCTCACCATCCATTCATATTTGCACATACATGCCTTTCCTGGAGTTATGGCTTACAAACAATTTGCAGGTTACAAGTGTAGGTGGTCGCAACATGTCCTACATTCTGTCTGTTTACAATGTTGACGTAGCACTTCAACGATGTTATGGCCACTGGTATAGCCCTCCCTCTAGTGTGGAGAGCGGTGCTCTACCCACACTTGTGCAGCTTTATGTGACATACGCTGCGAGCACTTCATAATTCCTACCTTGCTCTGGATTGCCTTCACAACCCTTAGGTTTGCTTTCGTCTTTCAGTGCTCCTAACATATCTACATATATATATATATATATATATATACACACACACACATATATACATACATGTATATATATATATATATATATATATATATATATATATATATATATATATATATACATATATATATATATGTGTGTGTATATATAGATAGATATGTAGCTATATATTTGCATATTTCGGTTATGTCTGTGGATATTTCTCTGTACGCACATCTATCTAACTATATATATATATATATATATATATATATATATATATATATATATATATGAAAGTTACAGCTGTAGAAGACAACATACATTTGCTATGCTAATAGCTGTGTACACCCGCTCAGGCCCACTTGCATCTACTTATTCTGAGTTACATATGTTTGCAGACATGTCTTTAGGATTACATGTGCCTTATTCCTTATGACAGTACCACTTTGATGGAATCTGGTTAATGGACCCATGCGAACGCGGTCACCTTTACATGTATAACTGTTGGCTTTACAGCACAGAGGTATTCATTACACAATTAATATGTGCTATAGTCGTACTTGCACCGGAAATGCCTTTACGTTGGGCGGATGCTGTAACCAGTACACTATTGGTGTTCTGGCTCATTTATATGTATACCCATGGTTCATAGCTACTCTGACATACGCCTCACCACTTCCCTTACACAGCAGGCATCCATTCTCCTGCTGGGAAAACCGCAGTGCTACAATTAGGACATTCCCTGTTTCCTACTGCTCTGGACCCGTGCTGTGAGTCTACTCACTCCAAGGATATTCACAACCCCTACGCTTATAGTCCTCACACATACGCGTGTTTGATTGTCAGGGTTTTCATGTGATGGTCCGGGTTTAGGCTCGGCCAACTGGTGACTAGCACTGCCCTAGCGGTGTTCAAAGATCAGACGTAGCACATGGACAGAGTTAGTCCAGAGTTTCACATTCTACCTGTGTTTACAGACGCAGGTGTTTGGACACCTCCGACCACATTATTTGGTCGGCGCTACATAATTTAGGATGGGGAGTGGTTCCACTACATAATGCGGGTTGGGGGGGTGGTTTCCCTTCCCATTTGACTATTTCATTCATTTATACATACAATGAATATTATTCTGGACATCTGTTATGAAATCACTACAGGTATGCAACAGTCTAGTCGACAGCTGGGGCAGTTGGTTGGTGTACTTCTGTGTATGGACCTCTCTGATACTCAGGGACTCATGTCTACAGTGACAGGGACAAGGCTATGACAACTCAGGGACAATCACGGACACTTCTACCATATTAGTACTATTAACTTGGAACATTTTGACAGATTCGTAATACTACTACTTGTCTGCAGTTAAATGCGTCTAGTACTCTTCATTGTTGTGAGTAGTCATTCTCATTCAACACGTTTCCCCCAAAGGGCACTGACTTTGTGAGTTTTTAAGGGTCTGGCCAGTTACTGTGTGAATGCTCTGACCATTGGTATCGTTGACATTGTCATATGTATGGATTGTGCTGTATTCCGGTGACTAGGGTTGGTACCTTTTCACATGGCCAAGATGGGACATTTTCAGAACACACCAGGTTTTACAAGCCGACACATACCCACGGTCAGTACAATGGATAGAACTTTACTTATTTGCCTACATAAAAGCCTATTGTTTTAGCAGTTTATTTGCTTATTCTGTTTTTTGTAACATTTAGGTATTGTAGATACTGCAATAATTATTTTCTGCTACTATTACATAACATATGGGACGTACTTATGTCCTACAATCCCAGGACATTTGCCATTTGAAATGTCTTTTGTCAGGACACAACTGTCCAACGATGGACTATCCCTCGCAATGCGGGACAGATGACAACCCTACTGTGGACACCAGATTGTTTGGGCCAACACATAGCCACGGCCACTGCAGGTTTAGAACAGTCATTTGTTTCCTAGCTGTAAGCCTTATACCTTTGGCACTTTTGTTGTTTGCCTGTTTCTTGTACAAATTATGTTTATTCTATCCTGAGGTGACCGCTTTAGGCAACTGTTACATGCAGTATGGTGCATAGTTATTCCCTACGGTCACAAGACATTTGGCATTGTACCATTGTTGGTCAGGTCACACCTACACACACATTAATTGTCCCTCACACAGTGGATCATGGGTATCCTGTTTACATCAGTGCCTTCATCACCCTTATACCATGTACCACTATGCGAATGTGTGCAATATATTCTCCCGCTTATTCGTTTCGGGACACGTGCATCACGGGCAGGTGTTTGATCCTGGGTTGTAGGGTATGCATGACCACTTAGGGCTGGACTGTGTTGTGCACCTCTAATGCACATTCCAGCTTGTGTCCAGATATCTACAGGACTGGACTTTGTGTCTTCCATTCTAATGTTTACACAGGTTACGTATCCCATGAGGGACATCCAAAAATTGGACCGATCCACAACAAGAGAAATAACGAACATCTTTTTGGCATTACGAAAATGTGCTGGGGGTTTTACATGCAAGGGATACGTAGTGTGCAATCCTGCAACTGCCTAGGGTGACACTACCTACTACATATGCATACTGGTCACTCTGTGTAGCTGTGTCTGCACCAAACCAGTAGGCCAAGTATGACTGGATTTGGTGGATGTTCAGGTACGGGAGCGGGTTGTGTGATGTGGAGGGGATGCTGGGTAGTCCATTATGCATCCAGGTGTGTTGTATTTGTTATGGCCAGTTCCATCAGGACCAATCTGTGGGTATGTGCCGGTGACATGTCTATACATTTGTCTCACACATTTCAATATTCATATGTTTGTGGGATTGTGTTCTGCAGTATGGCCTGTCTGCTTGTATTGCAGCTGTTTATACATGTGTTTGTTTTTCTTTCAGCTTCACCCACTGCTTCCTCATACACCTCCGGTTCACCTATTCTGCATATGACACAGTATTGCCTTGGAGGATTGTACCATTACCAATCCTCCCCCACACACAGATTCCTCACACCCCATACATCACTGGTTTGGTTGTTGGCCCATGACACGGCCAGAGTAACACATTGAATACCCTACATGTGTCAGGTACCTGTATGGTTGTGTGGACTACCCTGCCATGTTTGCTTTCCACATGCTATACGTCATGCACATAGGTACATGCCCATACTTAACTTTCATTACATGGTTGGTATGCCCAGGTACTACCCGTTCAACTGTGACACATCCTGACAAGTTCCACTTGTACCACTGATTTCCAGAATTTGGCAGCCTGTTCTACTCATTGATAGGATGCCACCTTTTCCTATGTCCAGGATGGGATATATTCTGTACACATATCCAACTGTACTGGACAACATGTCCCCACAGTCGATGGTACGGATTATACTGTTCCTTTCAGCCTACATGTTTCCTTATTGTTGTAGCTGTTTATATGCTCCTTCTGTTTCGTTTACATACTTATTCTATTTCCTATCACATTTGGTATGTGAAATACGGACATACCTTTTGTATGTGACTATTACATGCCTTGTGGGATATGATTCGGACATACGGTCGCTAGATATCTACATTTATCGTGTATTTTGTTATGGACACATCTGCCCAGCTGTGTACCCTCCCCTCACATTATGGGTCAGCTGGTGACCCTCACCATTGGGCTGGACATACCTACTGGCAGCTCGCTAACATATGATGCATTTCACTTCCACGTGGTATAGCTAGCTACACTGCGTTGGACTATGGCCACACGGTCTTCCTTGTCATTTGTTCGTGGGATAGGAACCCATTATTCCCTACCGTGCATTTGTGTTTGCTTCTTCACTTTGTGTTCGCAGGGACTTTCTTGCATGCTTTGCATATGTTTCAGTATTCACAGACACTGACAGATGTGATTACTATCTTGCAACTTGTTATATGCAAGCATTTTAGGTTGCATGCTGACAGCTGCCATTTCCACGCCTCCATGCGGCACTTCGACACACCCTATGCACTCACGCTCCTTTTCTGTGCACATGGCTGTGGCAGCAGCGCCCCTTCATTAATATGCATTTGGCACTACTGCGCCATCTTCACGCCGCACTGTCGGCGCAAGCCTACCGCCATCCTTGCGCCAGGATTTATGAATCCCGGGGAAAGAATTAGCTTGTCAAGAATGATGAAAAGAGGGGAGTCGCATGAATGGCTACCGCCTGGCTACTACTAATGCTGGTCTTAGCACAGCTTAACTCTGTTGGGATACAATACTCCTTTACTTCTTCACTCACCAGAAGCAAAATGATAGTAGCAATCCCAAGAAGAGAAGCAGGGCACAGTCTGTTTAGTGATCTACAATCTTGTCCTAGTAGGCTTGTAGCCTTTCTCTCGTAGATGCCTCGAAGAGCAACCAGACCAAACAGGTACATTAAGAACAGACACTCACTCTCCAACCAGAAACAGTCAGGAATCAATGCACTCTGCTTCTTCTCTCACCAGGACAAAACAGAAGCACTAATCCCAAGATGACTACTGAGAGGCACTGGTGGTCTTGCAATAGATGGTTAGTGGTAAGATGAAAAAAAAATGGTTTATCCTAAACACTGCAGTGTGCACTACACAGTTAGGTATGAAATTGGGTGACTTACATTTTAGCTGTCTAAACAGTTAAATTTTAGTGGAGAGCACTATTTTTAAAAGCAAGATAGATTGAAAGGGGGTGGTCACTATGGAATACAGTAGGATGGCCAATAAATGTAAACAGTTGGGGGGGTGATTTTGCAAAATGATAATCTTGTGCTTACAACAGCCAATGAAAGGAGAGAATGAAGTATATGGTCATATTAACATAAGGGGCAGGCAACTAGAAAGACGCACAAGAGACAGAGCTGTGGTCTTTTTTCATGCATTAATATGCAGTTAAAAGCAGAATACAAGTAAAACACAGTGTAAAGAAAATAAATCACAGTATGCAAAACAGAAAAAGGCAATAAAGTAATACAAAATACAAGAAATAAAAAGTAAACTAACCTTTCCCTCACTACAAGCTGTGGTAGAGTCTAGGTGAGCCTTTCCAGTAAATTTGTTAAATTGCAACATTTTAGTCAGGCTAACTACATGTTAATATACAGTGCTTTTAAAAGCATATTAAACTTGAAAAGAGACCACAGCTCTGTCTCTTGTGAGTCAGTCTGAGTTGTTTGGCCATAGGTTGTAACAATTTATCAACAAGTTGAACAATAGGGGCCTTAGAATGGACCCCCAAGGAAAACTGTATATTAACATGTAGGTAGCCTGAGTAAAGAGCTGCAATTTAACACACTGAGATGTAGTAAAATAAAATACATTATTGAAGTGTAATATAGTTGCTGCTTTAAATTATCATGCATGCAGAAAAAAATGTTTTAATTATTCCCAGAATCTAAAAAGAACTGAATGTAAATGCAAACCAAGGCAAAATAACTTAGCTTAATGCAGATAGCTACACATGAGCTGTATCATTTCACTAGCAAAATGGTGAGAGGTCTACTCCACCACTGGAGAGCACAGTAGGATTAGCATCATGTGACAGAGAGTTAACTAGAAGGTAGATATGACTGCGTAACCTCTTTGTTAGCTATACATTCACGAGGCAGGAAAGGACTAAGTCTTACAGTGGGGGGCTACTAACATTGACTGATGTTAACCATGTGCAAGAAACACAGGTAGACTCAGATATTGCAGTACAAGTTGCAGTATATGTCAGGTGGATTCAGCGCTCAACATATAATGGTCACTTACCCTGCAGATGCAATGCTACCTCTTCTTGTTGCAGAAGTGCCTACAGACAAATCTTCCTTAGGGGGGATCCAACTATGAGATTACTCCAGGTTAAGCTGATTGGTGTAGCAAAAATTAAGATAGGAAGGAAAGAATGGTAAAAGGTAGGAAGGAACAGGAATCTTAAAGATCATTGGGACCAGAGGGAAAATGTTATTCTAAGCACAATCCCAACAAAATAATTTACACAGAGGCAGAACAAAACACTTGGGTAGACAAAATGTCTCTGCATCACATCTAAAGCAACCATTTCTCCAAGATAGGTGTTAATTAGTGAAGACTGAAAGCATAAAAATAAAAATAGAAAATGTCTAATATAAACAAATCCATACTAATGGGATTATTACTTATGGTCTTCTACATATATTTTGTTCTGCTTTATGAACTCATTAATGCTAATAATTGGGTAAACAGTATAAACTAATATTCTGAAACAGATATGAAACAAAGACTCCAGGAATGTTATGGGACTGAATTATCTTTCCAAGAGCTTTGAATCAAGGTATGCCTACATAATTGTGTAGCTGGAAAATGAAACAATTATTCTCTGGAAGAGGCAAATGCAGACAAGTGATAAGCAGACAGGCAACCTGATTTCATTAACATAATCCACCTGAAAAGCAATTGCCCTGTTAAACAAAGGTGCAGTGAGTGAAAAATGTCTGGGGAAAAGTCCTTCCTGGTTGTATTCACTGGGACCTCACTGCATTTATTATCATTAGGGAACAATGAGATTGCATTCTGCTTTGGAATAAGTTATATCCCATAATAATCAGCCTTTTTATTCTTTTTTCTTATTAAACTCTCATATAAATGCAGAACAATATTTTGTAAACAAATATAGCAGACCACTGTTCAAAAGAAAATTAAAAAAGATGGTGTTTTCTTCCACAGTAAGATACAGCTACTGAGTTTTTTCTACTGCTGTACCTAAGGTCTTATTATACTTGATAACCATATTCTGAATGGCCTGTGCATAAAGCTATGTATGCATTAACATAGTTTCTGTAGAGGATAAATAGGAATCATTACCATAAACACACACAGACACCCAGAGATATGCACAGAGACATTCACATACATGCATGTACACACATGCAGGCACACACACACACACACACACACACACACACACACACACACACACACACACACACATGAACCCAAGCAAACACAGACACACATATTACACACAGACACACACACACACAAGCAAACACATGCAGACATGCATATATTTATATATATATATATATATATATATATATATATATATATATATATATATATATATATGCATACACACACAGACACACACACACAGACATATATAGACATGAATGCAAACTCAGACACACATGCACAACATGCATGCAGACACACACACATGCACACACACTCATACAGACACACACACACACACACACACACACACACACATTTGCTCGCGTGGACACTGGTTTAGACACACGCACACGCACACACACACACGTGCAGACAAACATGTGTGCACATGCATGCAGACACACAAGTACATGCATGCAGACATACGCACTTATGCACACATGTGCAGATACACACACAAGCACACATGCATGCAGACACATACACACACACACACACACACACACACACACACACACATGCATGTACACACACGAGTGCAGACACACACATGCATGCCTACACACGCATGCAGACACACACATGGATGCACGTACACATGTGCAGACACACTCATGCATGTACATGTGTGCAGACACATACACATCCATGCACATGTGTGCAGACACACATGCATGCATGCACACACGTGCACACACACAAACATGCATGTACACATGTGCAGAAGCACAGATGCATGCACATGCATGCAGACACACACATATGCATGCACACATGTGTATACATGCATGCAGACACACACAAGCACATATATACATGCAAACACACATACATGCAAACACGCACACACGCACACACGCAGACACATATACACACACACACACACACACACACACACACATGCTTAGGCACACACACCTGCGTGCACAGACACACATGCATGCAGACATGCACACATGTGCACAGACATGAACACACACATGCAGACACACACATGCAGATACACACACACAGGCACACATGCGCGCAGACACACACATGTGCAAACACACACACGTGCAGACACACACATGCACAGACACACACACACGCAGACACACACACTCACAGACAGACACACACACGTGCAGACACACACACACGCAGACACATACACATGCAGACACACATGGACACACACATGCACAGACACACACATGCACTGACACACGCGTATGCACAGACACACAAATGTGCACAGACACATGCGTGCATGCAGAGAAACACACTTATACCTGCACACATGTGCGGACACACACACATACCTGCGCACACGTGCAGGCACACTCATACCTGCAAACATGTGCAGACACACTCATAACTGCACACATGTGCAGACACACTCATACCTGCACACGTGTGCAGACACACTCATACCTGCACACATGTGCAGACACACTCATACCTGCACACATGTGCAGACACACTCATACCTGCACACACATGCAGACACACACAAACATACCTGCACACATGTGCAGACACACACATACCTGCACACATGTGCAGACACACATATACCCAAACATGCATGCATAAATACACACAAACACACAGTCTGTAATATATATTGAAGTTTAAACCAAACATATAATGACGTGTTCTACTGTGGAAAAGATGGCCAGGTCAGCAAAATTCAATTGTAATATATGTATTGCCTATTGTATTGTATTGCCTATTGCTGTTTAAACTTGTAATAACCATTGGAGCTTTTCTCCCCGGGCCTCTACTGAAAATGGACATATATCCAGTTGGACTAGCCCGGTCAACAAATGTAAAATAAAATAAATAAATATAGACCAAACCAGAACAGCCACAGAAGCAACAATAAAATAACTTAGTACTTTATTTAGGTGAGTGCTTTCATGCCTGCAAGGGCACGTCTTCAGACCAAGTCACTTGGCAGGCTTGTCCCTCTTCTGTTCCCCCTCTGGTGTTGGAGGTTCATTTCAATGAGTTATGAAATACAAAACAGCGGTTTGATGCTGTTTGACAAGTAAAAGTAAGCAAGCAGAGGTGAGGATACTGCTTATTTGGTTGGATATTTATTTCAATGAGTTGGGAAATAAAAATGGGTGGTTAGACGCTGCTTGAAAAGTAAAAGTAAGAAAGTGGAGGTAAGGATGCTGCTTACTTGGTCTGGCTGAGTGACGTCACACTGCCCTAAGTTAACAGTTATATGGATGTTTATGCTGTGATTAATAAATGAAATACTAGTTGGTCAATAAGGTTATGTGAATAGAATTTTAATAAAGGTCATCAAATGTCATTGGGTGCAATGTGTTCATTTAAGGGGACCAGGACAAACAAATAACTGTTTTTCTGCCCAGAGTTACTTTCCTTGATAAGTAGATAATAGGCAAGGTGAAGGATTGTTACATAGGACAGATACAAACACCTAGCTGAAATTGTAATATACCTCAGTGTGTTAAAGCAGTCATATACATGTTACTGATATTGTATATCAGGATATGATTCTCATAAACTCTGCTCGTATGATGCATGAGTCAGAGCAGTTCAGTTAACAGAAATTATTTCTACCATGCCATTTCAGAGAAAAAAATCTGTGTTGTGTGGGCCTTTCCTAGTTAACAGTGGGTACAAACATAGACTGCCACACTTCTAGACAGAAAGATGCCCATGTAGACAACAAAACAGATAGACAGACAGATAGATGTATGGATAGTTATGTTCATATACAGACCGACAATTAGATAGCCGGTACCACATGCTTAGTGTCTAAATAATGTACACAGGTGTAAGTAGACAGACAAGTAGTCAGATTTATAAAACTGATAGGTAGATTGCTAGACTAGCTAACAGAGAGACAGATACATACATATACACATACATGGATGTATACATTGTAGTACGGCTTACTGGAGGCCTTCACAAGTCAGAATAAACAGAGATGTAGGAAAATAAATAAGTACATAAACAGTTAGCTATATAGTAATATTGACTGGTTAGCATACAAGACAGAAAAATAGATATGTTGTGAGAAATGAAACATGAACAGTCTTAACCAGTACCTGAAAAGTTTTACTAGCATTTCTGAGCCATATACATAGTTTTCTGACACTACATGTCATCACACCACTATACTTCTAATATAAATCTTATGACATCCAAATATAATACTCTCTCAACTTGCTTAATAACTCACCTCTTAACTACAATATTGACATTTTCTGCCCTAGCGAGTTCCTTCCTCCACTTCCATTTCTTTGAATTTCTAATCACTAATCACAAATCCGTCATCTATTTGACAAGCCCACTAATACACCTCTTCAAAAGCTCAATGTTCAATATCTACTAAATGCATAAGTATAATTTATACTGTATAGTTCCCTTTATCAGAATGTAATATGATTGGTAAATGTATATGTAATTGTTAATGTATATTTTTTAATGCTTGTTCATGTAAATTACTGAATGTCTGTTTAAAAATGTTTGCAAAATGTTGGAGATTTTCTCTCCATGGCTCTGCGGAAAAGAGGTTTTTGACTGGCCCTAGCTGGACAAACCCATAAGCAAATGCAAAATAAAACAAATAAAATGCTGTACCTGTTTTCATTCTGCCAAGAGAACACACTTGATGAAATACATGGCCTAGTTTTTCTTCCAGATCAAAGCCAGCATAGAATATTTCTTACCAGGCTAACAACACAAATAACATACACAGGCTTACTGGGGGTAACATGCAGGAGCTGATATAGGAAGCTTCAGTGCTGCATTTCCTTCTTCTTCTTCTTTCGGCTGTTCCCATTAGGGGTCACTACAGCAGATAACCTGTTTCCATTTCTTCCAGTCCTCTGCATCTTGCTCTGTCACACCAACCACCTGCATGTCCTCTCTCACCACAACCATAAACCTTATCTTAGGCTTTCCTCTTTTCCTGTTACCTGGCAGCTTCATCCTTAGCATCTTTTTCCCCAATATACTCTGCATCCCTCCTCAGCACATGTCCAAACCAACATAATCTTGCCTCTCTGGCTTTGTCTCCAAACCTTCCAACCTGGGCTGACCCTCTAATATACTTATTCCTAATCCTGTCCATCCTCGTCACATCCAGTGCAAATCTTAACATCTTCAACTCTGCCACGTCAAGCTCTGACTCCTGCCTTTTTGTCAGTGCCACTGTCTCCAACCCATATAACATAGCTGGTCTCACTACCCTCTTGTAGACCTTCCCTTTCACTCTTACTGGTACTCGTCTGTCACAAATCAATCCTGACACTCTTCTCCACCCACTCCATCTTGCCTGTACTCTCTTCTTCACCTCTCTTCCACACTCACCATTACTCTGAACTATTGATCCCAAGTATTAAAACTCGTCCACCTTTACCAACTCTACTCCCTGCATCCTCACCATTCCTCTATCCTTCCTCTCATTCACACACATATATTCTGTCTTAGTCTTGCTGACCTTCATTCCTCTTCTCTCTAGCACATATCTCCACCTCTCCACGGTCTCCTCCACCTGTTCCCTACTCTCACTACAGATCACAATGTCATCTGCAAACATCATAGTCCACGATGACTCCTGTCTGATCTCGTCTGTCAACCTGTCCATTACCATTACAAATAAGAAAGGGTTCAGAGCTGATCCTTGATATAATCCTACCTCCACCTTAAGCACATCTGTCACTCCCACCGCAGACCTCACCACTGTCACACTACCTTCGTACATATCCTGTACCACTCTTACATATTTCTCTGACACTCCCGACTTCCTCATACAATACCACAACTCCTCTCTAGGCACCCTGTCATATGCTTTCTCTAAATCCACAAAGGCACAATGCAACTCCTTCTGATCTTCTCTGTACTTCTCTGTCAACACTCTCAGAGCAAAAATCGCATCTGTAGTGCTCTTTCCTGGCATGAAACCATACTGCTGATCACTAATCATCACCTCCCTTCTTAACCTAGCTTCCACTACTCTTTCCCATAACTTCATGCTGTGACTGATCAGGTTAATCCCTCTGTAGTTACTACAGCTCTGCACATCACCCTTATTCTTAGAAATTGGTACCAAAACACTTTTTCTCCATTCCTCAGGCATCCTCTCACTTTACAAGCTTTCATTAAACAATCTAGTTAAAAACTCCACTGCCATTTCACCTAAACACCTCCATGCTTCCACAGGTATGTCATCGGGACCAACAGTCTTTCCGTTCTTCATCCTCTTCATAGCTATCCTTACTTCCTCCTTGCTAATCCACTGCACTTCATGATTCACTATCCGCACATCATCCAACCTTCTCTCCCTCTCATTCTCTTCATTCGTCAACCCCTCAAAGTACTCTTTCCATCTGCTCAACACACTCTCCTTGCTTGTGAGTCCATTTCCCTCATTATCCTTTATCGCCCTTACCTTCTGCACATCTTTACTAGCTTGGTCCCTCTGTCTAGCCAATCGGTACAGGTCCATTTCTCCCCCCTTAGTGTCCAACCTTTTATACAACTCTTCATATGCCTTATCCTTAGACTTCGCCACCTCTCTCTTTGACATGCACCTCATCTCCTTATACTCTTGTCTACTTTATTCATCTCTTTGACAATCCCACTTCTTCGTCGCCATCCTCTTTCTCTGTACACTCTCCTGTACTTCTTCATTCCACCACCAGGTCTCCTTGTCCTCCTTCCTCTTTCCAGATGTCACACCAAGCACCTTTCTAGCCATCTCTCTTACTAGCTCTGCTGTAGCTACCCAGCTATTCGGTAACTCTTCACTGCCACCCAGTGCCTGTCTTAACTCTTCCCTGAACATCACCTCACAATTACCCTTTTTCAATTTCCTCCATTTGATCCTTGGTGCTGCCCTCACATTCATCCTCCTCTTCTTAATCACCAGTGTCATCCTACAAACCACCATCTTATGCTGCCTAACTACACTTTCCCCTGCCACCACTTTACAGTCTCCAATCTTCTTCAGATTGGCCCTTCTACATGAAATATAATCCACCTGTGTGCATCTTCTTCCACTCTTGTATGTCACCCTATGCTCCTCCCTCTTGTTAAAATATGTATTCATCACAGCTATGTCCATCCTTTTCGCAAAATCCACTACCATCTGACCTTCTGCATTCCTTTGCTTAACACCATACCTACCCATCACTTCCTCATCCCCTCTGTTCCCTTCACCAACATGCCCATTGAAATCTGCTCCAATCACCAGTCTCTCACCCTTGGGTACAGTCATCACCACTTCAACTAACTCACTCCAAAAATGTTCTTTCTCATCCATCGCACAGTCAACTTGTGGAGTATATGCACTAACAACATTCATCATTACACCATCAATTTCCAGCTTCATAAACATCACTCTATCGGACACTCTTTTCACCTCCAAAACACTCTTAGCTACTGTGCCTTCAGGATAATGCCTACACCATTTCTCCTCCCATCCACACCATGATAAAACAATTTGAAACTGCCTCTGATACACCTAGCCTTGCTCCCCTTCCATCTGGCCTCTTGCACACACAATATACCAACCGTCCTTCGGTCCATCATATCAGCTAGCTCTCGCCCTATACCAGTCATACTGCCAACATTCAAAGTTCCGACCCTCACTATCACAATCCTAGCCTTTACCTGCCTTCGGGCATGCCTTCCACCCCTTCTCCTCCTTCAGCCAAATTTCCTATATCCATTTATAAGACTTTCACTGAAAATGAAGTACTACACGGCATTTCACTTTACTATCAAAAATTCTATTTCATTATAGACAAGGAAAGTTTACTGATAAAAAAGCTTTTGCTCTTAAATTTTAGAATTGCAAAAGCACACAAACACATAAAAAAAGTTCTCTGCAAATCTCTCAAACTATTTTCTGTGGGACACTTGTATAACTGACAGCCCCTTCCACAAGGGCTTTAACTCCTATACTCTCATTACTAATATAATACATTATGCACACATCCATCAGACTGAGTGCATTTTTGCACTGAATTTTATTTAAAGAAACTGTCACAAAGAAGGACAATTATCTTTATTCACTGTAGGAATGAGACACATTCCCCAGGATTCATGAAGCTTGCGCCAGGCGCAGGCGTAGCGTTGGCAGTATAATGCCAAATATGGCCGCTGAGTGATTCAGGTACGATCCAATTACACGTGCACTACCAGCATACACCAGATCTGCGCAGACCTCGGCTTAGGTTTGCTAATCACCCCAAGCACAGTGCCGCACCATGCAAATGAAGGTACATAGTAATTCATGAAGTGATGCAGGCGTAGTGTAAGCCCACAGAAATGTAAACCAAAAAACACGGTTTACATTTTTCCAAACAGAACATCAGACAACAGCCAATGGCATAAGAAAAGATGCACATCTAAAAAACAACATTTAATGTCATGTCCACAGTAACGCAAAGTACAACCACAGGGCATGTGTGCGCAAACGGGAACACAAAGAAAATATATACAAATGTCATAAAATCACAATGTAATACAAATCATGATTTCACCATAATACTCAATGGTATGCATGGTACACCACAACCAAGCTGCAAGGGTTGCTAAGGGTCTGTGACAGTGTTCAGCGCAGTAACTAGGAATTAGTAGTCAGTGCCATGCAAATGAGGCAGGTAATAGTGAATCGCAAACGTCCCGCTGGACTAAGGATGTACCATACGGTGCAGCGCTACAACACCGAGGAGTGGTCTAGAGGTATATATGACATCAGCAGTGGGGTGTGCCACCGTAGCTGTAAGCACATTGGAGCAATGCAAATCCGGCCCGGCCATTGCTAAGCAAAGCTGCAGGACAGGAGTGGGAGGTAGGTATAGCATCGTTTAGCTGAGAGCACATATGGTGCCCGAAAGCGCATGTGTACGGGGATGAAAACGTGCTTGAAACCTGGTAAGCGGATGCACGCGCCACGCACCATAGCTGAAACAGGAAGGTCAGGGGAAGAAAATAAGGAAATGCCGCAGTAGGGTAATTGGAGCACAACTGAGCAATTAACACCTATTAACTCACAGCGGGCAATCGACGGCAGCTGACAAGTCTGCTCGCAGAAACCTGCAAAACAAGATAGGGGAGGTGTCGGATTGCAAAGAAAAGAGAACTGTCATAGCAGAGCAAAGCAAACCTGCAGTAGACCGGCCATAGAACACATTACGCAAGATAAGCCAGGTTTAGGAAAGTACAAATGAAAGCAGGCTGCTGGATGCATGCTAGAAAATGGGAGGTGAAACGTGAAGAAATGTAAAGGGAAGGGCAAGAGGTAATTCACGGCAGCCAAATGTAATTCAACACCAAAGGCACCACAATAGTGGTTCCTGTCATAAAACACATAAGATACCCTGTAGCTATGATCGTACATACACACCCTATGACATCATCAGTGTTCACAGCATAATAGTATAAAGTGTGAAAGCACCCCACACACACCAGTGTATTCCCAAACACTGCACCATAGGTGTAAACATACAGGGAACTTTTACAATGTACATGTTGGGAGCTGCCATAGCTGTGATTCATCACCATGTGTTAGTGACTGAAGGTGTTGTGGAGGATGATGCAACCACCGCAGGCCCCGGAGGAGGAGAAGAGTGTTCAGACCAAGGGTAACCTACCAGGGTCTACATGATCTGGAGATAGTGGAGCATTACACGGTGGACAGAGACATCTTACAGCAAATAGTTGAAATGTGCCAGCCATGCCTGAGATCCAGAAACAACAGAGGGGAACCCATCAAAGTGGACATGAAGGTATGTGTAAGCTTGCGAATACTAGCCACAGGTACCTTTCAAAGGCCAACTGGAGATATAATGGGGATCTCACAGGCATCAGCATCCAGGGTACTACACCATTTCCTGGATGCCATGTTACCACATGCCAATGAGCATATATACTTCCCCCGAACTCAGGAGGTGTTGGCCAGCAATATGCGTCTCTTCCACCATGTGGCACACTACCCGGAGGTACTGGGTGCGATAGACTGCACGCACATACATATTAAGTCACCAACCAGTGAGCATGGTAGGCGCTACATAAACCACAAGGGATACCACTCCATCAACTGCCAGGTCGTGTGCAATGCCAAGGGCATTATCATGGATGTGTGTGCTGGCAGCCCTGGAAGCTACCATGACTCCCACATCTGGCATGCCTCACAGCTGTATCAGGTATTTGTCGGGGGGGACATCCCACATGGCCACCTTGTGGGGGATGCTGGCTATGCACTGGAGCTGTGGATGATGACTCCCATCAGAAATGCACACACACCCATGCAAGAACGCCATATGAGGCACAGGCACAAACCAGAATCATCATAGAGCATGTGTTCAGGATGCTGAAATCATGGTTCCGTTGCTTGGACATATCTGGTGGAGCCTTGCAGTACTCTCCAGGCACGTGTGTCCACATCTTCATAGTATGTGCCATGCTACATAATATGATCCTGTGCATACAGCTGCAGCAAGGACATAATGATGAAGGCCCTCACAGCCCACAACAATTGCCAAGGCCATCACAGGCACAGAGGGATTCAGACCATGAACATCCTGTGCCAGCCCCAGTAGGCAGACAGAGGCATGCCCAATATGCCTACGCCTTGGCAAAGAGGGAATGTATAGCACATACTCTGACAGTGTAGGCCCCTACGGACTGACACACCTCTCCACCTGCACACACAGTAAAATGGATGGCACACACACACGACCACCTGTAAATTGTAAAGCATAGGTGGCCTACTGTGTGAATCCTACATAGGCAGCCCTCAACCATTGCACACACAACCGCTATTGGAACAAGGAATGTCAACACCTGAACAGTACACGCACCTATCAGCATATGTTGTTACTGTATGTATAGGTTCCTAGGTACATCAGTAGGTACACGCCCGATTGTCAGAGGCCATTCATCAATCGAGGCAAACAGTGTCTGCTGTCGCCACCACATCGAGTAACCAACTGACCCTCAGTGGAGCAGAGCCAATTGCGGGATCCATGTGTGTAATCACTGTTCCCCACACACTCTGCGTGGATTCCCTGGTGTGTAAATGAGGGGCTCCATACAATGTAATCATGGATGTAGTGACAAAGTGTGGGGTGTACCCATGGCAGGTATCTGTCACCCCAGCATGCTCCACCTATGGTTGTGTGAAGGTGTAGCACATTATAGTGTGTGGCTCACTGTGACATACATTTCCAATGCTGGGGCATATCCCTTAAACATCACTTGGACATACCATTAATAGGTCTCATCCATATGTAAACTAACTGAGTTACCCATTTGATTGCAGTATGGAGTAACAGCCATAGTACAGTCCACATACAAAACGCCATAACACGTGTACAAATCCCAGATGCCCAAGTGGTAAATGCACCAACTGTCGTGCATGTTCCCGGTACCACGTCCTGCAAGGGACGTTACGTAATCCCGAAGGCACGAATAATGGATGGTGGATGCAGGTCATCAGATCAGGTTTAGCACATGTTAGCGGGAATATGCGTTGCCCAGTGCTGGTAAGCGTCATTTGAACATGACTATACGGATATGCACAAAACATGGCTAAGCTTCTCTGAATATCGCGCAGATCACGGTCAATGATGTCCAGAACAGGTGAAACTAGCATTATTCACCCCTGTACTAATAGTGCCTACTCTGAAGGGTAAAACGACCACTGCCAGGAGTAGAACACGCAATCATGTACACAATCACCTAACACTAAGCTACCCAATATGTACCAATGGCAGGTGTGTAATGTGACAGGTTCAAACACAAACGTGTGGAGTCCAGGAAACAGTATACACCGACATGTACACAATGAAAGGTGTATTCTCCCTCTCATTCTCTCTAATATATATATATATATATATATATATATATATAATAGAGAAAGAAAGGGAGATAGAGAGATATATGTTGATATATACGGATTCATCTATATCTGCAAATATATAGATAGGTCAACAACATGTACACAACCATGGAGGTAGAAATAAATAGGATACTGCCGACTATGGAATGTGTCACATACTGACACGCGTAATCATGAGGCTTAAAGACCAAAAGAACACAGTACCGGAACACTGGAACCCATGTGTAATATTATTATGATATTAAGGGACATTTGGTTATCACTGCCGGTGTTGCGGTCCACGTAGATACTGTGTTCAACTGTGTTTGTGATTGCTGTAGTCTGTGTATGTGTGTGTTGAGGGTGCCATGTGCATTTCTGTGAGACTTTAATGTGTGTGTGTGTGTGTTTGCATTGTGTGCCTGTTAGTGCTAACACAGAGGTAGAGCAGTACGGTAGGTGTGGTCATAGTTGGCCGTAGGCATACGGTACCACCTGTCCCACTTTAAGAGGGACAGCCCCTCAATGGGCAGTTGTGTCCTGACAAAAAATATTAAAAAGGGCAAATGACTGACATTGTAGGACATAATTATGTCCCATATATTATGTAACAGTTGCATTAAATAGTTATGCCCGTATCTAGAAAATGTAAACGTTACATGAAACATGATAAGTAGCTAAAGTGCTACAAGAATAAGTATGTATTCAGGATAAAAGTATGTTCTATCCTGTGTACTCACCATGGGTATGTGTCGGCCTGTAAACACTGATGTGTGTCCTGCAAATGTCCCACTATGGCCATTTGAAAATGTGGCAACCCATGCCAAAGAGGCTCAGTCACCAACACAACTGCAATGAGTGCAAATATCTGTGACAGAAATACACGAGACAGCTGTCATTTAGTAACATTCCTTTACATATCGCTGTATTTCCAGAGGTATGGAAGTATCAACCTCACCTGCATACTATATAGAAACCAATTAACAATGGCTCAATGTATAAGCCCGTAACAACCATAGTGCAGTCTACTAAGTGATAGGCCTTCAATTAGGGAAGGAGCCCACACACATATATGGAATATGTAGAAATGCAGTCCCCACAAACCTGTATATGCTATGTACACCCACCTACATCTCCCCCACACCCAAAACAATTGCAATACAGACTGTAATAACATCACAAACATCCACTCACTCAATTACATCTGCAGAAGCGTTAACATACCTTGTGAGAGACACATTTGTAAAGGCGCCATGTGAAATTGTAGCTATGGTATAATGGAACAGACGGCGATGTTACAGGATTTGTTTGCAATAGTCCCTTATCAGACGGTTGAGATGACAGGTACACTCACATGTAGAACCACATACTCTAGCTGTCACGCACAATCCACGGGGGACATGAATTAAAAATATCCGTGTCTCTACAAATATCAGTTGCAATTCCTCCCCGAAGGTAGGGCAAAAGGACAACGCCCAAGTGGAGAATTAAATTATACCCCACTGTTGCTGCGTAATTGGTGAATGGAGTAGCTGCTCAGCTGATGTGCATGTATTAATTTACTCAGGAACACCAATTGGCAACAGGAAACCACATGTTACAGGTATCGACGTATATAAGGATGACTTGCCATACATTCAAACCGTATGCTCATACCATAGAACCATTTAAAAAGTAAATGTGTAAGAGAGATATTTACGAAGATTCAGAACGCTAACAAGGTATGTAGAACACTCAGTATGTTAGTGTACGTAGAGCCTGTTTTGTATTAATTAAAAGTGTACGCAATGCATAAAGTGGGAAAAGGTGTTCTGTAGTGATGTCATGTTGAGCATAGCAGTGCTTGTAGAAATTGTGTGTCCTGCTGTGGGCCACACGGTAAACATCACATACACCACAAGGGATGTTACATGAGGGCTTTAAACAGAACAATTCCACACCACCCGCCGTCAGTGGTAGGGTATGCAGGGGATAGTATATGTTGAAATACTGTCACAGCAGGCATGTGTATGGGCATATAACGACAATAACATGCCTAAGGTGGTCCTGCTGTGCAAGTATGCTTTGCATTATGGGATAATGTGTAAAATATGTGTAATGTACAGTATTGTAGGTAGATATGTCAGATATTCTACACAGCACAACTGTTATATCATGCAAACAAAAGGTATCGTCTACTGGCATGTACAATACACAATAACAGGATACATATGGCTAGACACTGTAACAGCATGATAGCTAATCTAAATGGAAGAGCTACCCAATTAACTATGCACAAAGGACATGTAATAGCTTCACAGGTACATAGTGAGGTACTATGCTGTCTGGCAAGTCTATGTGTAAGCCCAACTACAGTGTTTACACCTGCGGCACCTCTCTAGGGTAGTGTCCTTTCTGTGAACAGCAGAGCCATGTGTTACCTGCACCTCTGTACAGTACAGCCACTGCAGTGATCCCTGGTGTATCAGTGTGACCGCCTACACAGTCACCTATGACCGGTGTGTTGGGTATGTTATAACACCCTATTGGCTGTAGTTGATGGGCACACATCAGTTTGTGGGCTATAAGTAATTGTTGTTGTGTTTGCTGATGGGGGCTGCCTCTGGTGCCTACACAGAGTATGGAGAGGTTCTGCAAATGTTGTACTCATACTATGTGTGGCCTGCGGTGGTGGAGATCTAGTGAGACTATGTGATGAGTGGAGTGTGTTGCAAATGTTAAACGTCCCCACATGAATGTCAGGTCCAGTCTGGGTTGGTGAGAGCATTACCCCCAGCATGGCTACATATGTGCATCTCCCACAGGCTGTAGTGTTGTATGTTGGGAGGTGAGCATTGACTGTGTACATGAGACAACTGCTCTATTGCCACATGTTTGCCATATTCATCATATAGACAGGCAATAGCACTGGTATGTGACACTTGGACATGCCTGTATATTCAACCATGTCTCACAAGATATGTGAGTTACGTGTGTACAACAGCTGTTGTACTGTAAGCAAGCTGGGAATGTAAGGACAGACAGTGTACTTGTAAGACATGAGTTGGAATGGGTGCTATAGTAATCAGTAGCTCATGAAGTGCTCACATGTTCTGAACAAGTGCTGAGCATGAATATGCAACACAGATAGGCTGTTGGATAATGTCAACCCACTGCAACCCATAAGTGGAGACGACAGCCATAATTGGAGGCACTGCACTATTACCATGCTGAGTATGGTCTGCAAGTCTATGAACCTTTATCAACGTATATGTTAGCAGTACAGAAGTAGATGACAGTATGGATGATTTCACACTGCATAGCATACCTGTGACAGGTCATAGGACATCATCACCCATACCGTGTTCCAGCTACACTGTGTATACTAGATGTACCTTCGTATGTCACAGGACTGTTCTACCAGTGGCCTGTTGACAGAAGCAACACTACAAAAGGTGTCTGAGTGACATGTGCATATCACACCAGTGGCATCTACCGTAAAACAGGGTTAATGTTGTGTACTCCCCCCTCAGTGTAGCCCATACCACACAGACAAATGGGAGGCATCTGTGTATGTAAGGATGTGAATGTCCATGACCTAGGATCAATAGCTGTCTCAGTGTTGTGGACAACATACAGAATGGGCTTTGTGGGTGAGGTGTGTGACATATGTGGACAATCTGACAGCTGATAATAGCATTGTCACCACTAGGTGAATAACCCTGTACCCATTAACTACCACCTAGGCAGCGGTCAACATTATGGACACTGTGTAAGGGATGGTGCTGTGCAGTTCACCTCCCTGAGTTGGTGACATCTCCAGGCCTATTAGGTAGTCATACGAGGCACCCATGTCATGACAGGGTGCCATCCATGAGCATGGAGATCATTGCACAGGCATACTCAGCACTCGGGTGACCAATATCGGATCACATATCACCTTTAAGGGGTATTGGCCATGCGTGGATGGGTGATACCAGCCTTCACAATCCTCACCTCCACTATGCAGCAAGATGGCTACCTTGCATAAAGACATGTGTTACACTGTGATGTTGGACATGCTACACATACATATCCTGATCTGAAAAACATATGTCATGGACAGCCACCATCCTACTACAAGGATCGCCACATGCTGGACAGATCCCTGTGCCATACATGTTACATACCCCTGCCATACCATGCAACCCTGTCCATCAAAACTGCACATGTCATCTCTGTCATACATGGTGCGATGACTGCATGGTAGTTGTATTATTAACTGTCTGGATCAATAATGTGGCACTGAAGCACCTCGCGGTGGCAAAATGGCTGTCGGATACAGCTAGAAAACCTTGCCCGTACATGCCATA
The DNA here is from genome assembly GCF_019279795.1 of Protopterus annectens. Taxonomy (NCBI): domain Eukaryota; kingdom Metazoa; phylum Chordata; order Ceratodontiformes; family Protopteridae; genus Protopterus; species Protopterus annectens. The sequence continues at coordinate 496,059,764 of NC_056731.1, read as the reverse complement.
GTTGATAACCATCCCTGCAAATGACGTCCGGCTAGCCATTGTCCCAAGTCTATCACATGTGCAATGCAGGCGATACGTGGCAGGATGTTGTACAGCAGTACAGTGCCGTGTAGATGTATATGGCAAAACGCATGCATGTAAAGGTTTCCGTGTGTATGTGTGCATTGTCACTGCTCATGTCCATTAAGGCAGTGTATGTGTTGATATGTGACATATACACAGCATCAAGGTCAACAGCATTACTGTGGACACATCCAGGCATGTGATGATAGGTAAGAACACCAGTACAGGCAAACAGACATGCCCACATCAAGACAGCATTCACATGGAGTATGAACAATGTAATGAGGTGACACACATATATGGTGATGATATCCAATACATAACGTGTGTTACATGCGTGTGACACAAACATGGCAGTCATGTCAGTGTCATGACGATTTGCAAAGATAACTGTTCAGATGTACTAGATTTAATACAAATGTATGTGCAGCTGTATCTCTGTACATCTCTGTGATACTGTGACCTGTCTCCATTATTATGTCTTCCAGATAATGCCTCATTCACACCTGCCAGCATATAGCTGCCAGGAGGATTATGCCCTCATCCCGTACCTCCATGAGAACTACGAGGTGTTGTTCAGCCATGTGCCACAGCTTGTCCAGCAGCGTGATGACCTGTGGCAGGACCTTCGCAGGAGGGTTAATGATGTGGGTGGCCATAACTGCACCTACCAGCAGGTGTGCACACACTGCACAGACCTGATACGACTTGCAAAAGAGCATGCCAATGCAATCGCCAGGGAACAAGGTGGAACAGGTGGTGGCCCACCAACTCAGCCCCCACTCACACACCGAGGAGCTACTGGTCAGCCTGGGGACACCCTCAGAACAGCATCCACAAACACTAGCTGCCATCGTGGAGGTGGGTGTCTCCCAACCAATGAGCCTGGAGTTGCCTGGTAAGTCACTACTGCACATATGACTATTATATCCCATTTAGCTGCATGTGTCACTGTACAATATGTAATGTAACATCATATGCAAGGTATGTTTACACACATGCCTCATACCACAGTATGCTACCCTGTGTATGCACACATGTGCATACTATATGCTATTGTACACGTGAATGTGTTAACATGCACAGTGCAGCCTGTGGCTGCCATATGTGCAAAATATACAAATTAAATGAAATACCAACATGAAACCACAGTATCTGTCATTGCTAGATGTGTGGACAGCTGTGCATACAATGGTGGAGGTGATCAATGTAGGCATATGTACTATACACTGGAACAACACATGTGTGGTACGCAAACAGTACCACACAGTGAGCTGGGATATGGGCAGCCCACAGGAGTCACCATTGTGTAATATGCCCCTGCAATGGGCACACACATTGTGATGTGCCATCTGACATGTCCCAGACATGTAGTGTTCTGGCTGCAATATTGTCTCACTATCCCATAGTACATACCCCACTTACCAAACATGGACAGTGACATATCTGACATCTATGGGTGTATGTCATATGGGACAACACAGACATGTGAGATAGATGGCCATCACAAACATTTGGCCAACACATGTTCACACATGGCCAAGGAGGATGGCCAGAGACATGTAGCCACATAGTAGTTGTGATGTGTATACACCCTGTTGCACATTGTCCACACATGGTCCAACTATAGCCTTAGTTGAACACTGGACATCCTAAACACCTGTGCACAGCTAGTGGAGGTGTCACTTAAGTCGACCATATAAGATGTGTTGAACATCATGACTGTGTCATAGCCTGACAGTAGTCACCTGTGCAGCTTCCACAGACATTAACACCACAGCAGGCCACATATACCGTACATTTCCCTTGCTGCTGTAGGACATCACTGTCAGCCGTGCACCTCGTGTGTGTGTGGTACATTAATGTCATGTGGAACATGGTGTGTTGACAAGTCTGCCATGTGTGGACATGGTTGCCAGGCAGCTAAGACTTTGTAGTAGTTGTGCAGGGGTGTCATCTGTAGGTCTTCCAGTGACCTGTCACATGGCACAGCATGGTTTGGTGTGTATACACACCTCAGCGACGTGGGTCACAATCCATAGTTATGTAATGTGTTTGCACACAGTTATGACTATGCACTGTGTGCGTATTACACACTGTATAGCACTATAGATGCCTCATGATGCCATGCAATGTCACAGTGTCTGTACTTCACTCTGTATAGCAATGTAGATGCCTCACTCTATCCTTCAATGCTCATGCACATTTGCTAAAAGTGCATTCTTTCTGTAGGGCACACAGACAACACTGCAATGTGATACCCATTACAACGCTGTACGTGTGTCAGGATACCATTGTGTCAGACATGTATGCATGTCAATGCACACATCAGCAGATTACATGTCAAGGTCACTTCAGCCATGTGTACTGTTAACCTGTGCTGGTCCACATGGTGTATCACAGAGATGCATGCTTACTACCATGATTGTGTGAACTGCATGGCTACTGATATGACACCTGCTTGCTGTTGTGTGCAACCCAGGGAGGTATGCTAACTACCACTATTAATGTCTGAGCTGCATGCCATCTGCTTTATCACATGCATGCTGCATGCTGTCTGCTACTGATATGACACCTGCTTGCTGTTGTGTGCAACCCAGGGAGGTATGCTAACTACCACTATTAATGTCTGAGCTGCATGCCGTCTGCTGTATCACATGCATGCTGCATGCCGTCTGTCAAATCACATGCATGGTGCATCAGTGTGTCAGTATGTCAGTGTGTCTGTGTGTCTCGGAAAGTAAAAGCCACGTCCAACCTGCAAAATGAACCTTTATTAACAAAATGAAGCGCTTTTTGGCTCACAATAGTAAGCCTTCTTCAGAATACAGACAGAATAACTTCTACTCATTTTTATATTAAAAAAGGCGCCAAAATTAAACAATAATGCTTGATAAAGTAATTAACAATTAGATATTAAAGGCACAAGTTTGTAAAACTGAACAATGATGCACTGTGAAAGATGTTTCATATATATATATATATATATATATATATATATATATATATATAAATGGTAGACTCAAATATTGAACCTTATAAATAACTAAAAAATAAATTACTTAATCTAGTCTATTATTAATAATATTAATAACAATCAAAATATTAATAACAATAAAAATATATAAAAAAAATAAGTGAATAATAAATGAAGAAGAGAAAATAAAATACTTTGACAATATATGTGTCTCTCTAAAATAAACAGCCTAACATTATGTACACTTTCAAAGAAAAACTTTAAAAATTACTTGACAGTGTGTCTGTGTGTGTCAGTGTGTCTGTGTGTCAGTGTGTCTGTGAGTGTCTGTGTGTGTTTGTGTGTGTCTGTGTGTGTGTCTATTGTAATGTAGAGTCTTTCTTTGCATTCACAGGTGATGTAGGTGCGTTACCCTCCTGCGGTCCATCTGATGTTAGTGTCCCCACAGATATTGGCAGTGATTTACATATGCATGAGGTACAGGCAGGGTTGTCAGGGGCTGAATCTGTGCCAATCTTTGCCATCCCAACTATGTCCCCCCTTCCCTGCACACAGTTCTCATGCCAACACATACCCCATCACCAGTGGCCATAGAGGAAGGACAGTCAGCATGTGTTAGCTTGGAACAGGAACGTGTGGTGGCTACAGAAGGTGTGTCTCCACACCATGGTGTCAGTGTAATGACTGCAGATGTGCCACACAGGCATGTGGCCAGTGCTGCTCGTAGGAGGACCTCTGGCAGACATGCACCTGCAGGATGGAGCGCAGCAGCAGATGTCACCAGATGCATGTTCCAGACTGTAATGGTGGCACAGGCACATGCTGAACGGCAGAACAGTGAATGGCAGAGGCTTCAGAGGGCTGCTATCCATACTCTAAATGACAACATCCAGGCATTGGCAAATGCTCAACAGCAGATTGCTGATGTTCTGGACAGGTGATTGAGTGACATGATTGGAATCCTTGACCGTGGCATGGCAATCCTTGAGTGTGAGCTGTCTGTGCTGGAACATCTGGTAGGATTGAGGTGTAGGCCATGTGGATGTAGGCCAGCTACACCACCTAGTGCAGGTCAACGTGAACGAGCAACCTCACATGCCCACTCCCTTAGTGCCGGTAGCAGTAGCAGTGCAGCTGGTGCTGCTCTGTCCATACCAGGACACAGCTGGTCACGTGGACATGGCCCTGGATGTTCCCAGCGGGGACACGGTTCCAGTGGAGAAGTGTCATCGGACAGTAGCCAATCTGTACCTCTGCCTGGTAGTGCTCGTGCAACCCCTGGCAGGCACAGGTCATGTGGCCGTGGCCGGACACATTGAGCTGTACATCCTGGTCTGTACAATCTGGAGCTGTCAATAATACCCCTGTGTAGGCCTGACAAATGGCAGAACTGTGTGCACACATACACGCACACAGCAGAGACATCTGTAGGGCACCGCAACACCCACATGCATATCGACCACACATGTCCAATCAGATCACTGGACCTTACCCACACACATGATGTCATCCACTGGTGCAGCCTTTGCCCCTGGCAAACATTATCACCCTGTGCATATGATAATGCCTGTGCCACATCCCTGTCATCCACATCATTGGTGCAGGGACATGCTCATATGGACTGATGCACAGGGTGAACAGAATAGTGAGATAAGTGTATATGACATTAGTTGTGTACTGTTGACATGCACCAGACATACCATGTAGTAAGGTTTATAATGCATTATTATATGTTCACAGTATGTGTCTTGGTAACAATGGTAACAGCATGTTGGTAATTATGCCCTGCTTCCCTCCTTAAGGTCCAATTGCATGTGCCATTGTGTTACAATGTTGGCAGTTGGAGTGCATTGTTGTATGTTCACAGTATGTGTCTTGGTAACAACAGTAACAGCATGTTGGTAATGATGCCCTGCTTCCCCCCTTAAGGTCTGCTTGCATGTGCCAATAAGTAGCAGTGTTTGCAGTTTCACATGTGTAAATGTGGAGTACTCACAGGCATGTATGGCAATACGAGCATGCTATACGTAGCCTCAATCTCACTGTTAGAAAGGTTACCATTCCACAGATGTCCACACATCTACTGATCCAGAAGCATGTGGGCTGTTTAATAGGCTAGAGTGACTAGAGACGTGACATCCAATACCAGGTCACATCACAGGTATGTTGACATGGTGTGGGGGATTTACACAGCGGTCTGGCCGATGATAACGTTAGTGGCCACTTGATAACATGAGGACTCACTGTGTAGCAGTAATACCCTGTCATATTACAGGATGAGAACACACACAGACATACACAGAAACACACATTAACATGCCCACACTCACGGGGTCAACAACACTATAATGCACACTCGATAGTGTTGAGGTGAGGACCCCTGCCTATGTAGTAATCACCCTCACAGTACTGTGCACCCACATGACGCGACACAGAGAATGAACATGTACCGGTAGCCAGTAAGGATGAGACTGATGGCATCAACAGGGTAGTAGACTGCATCACCATGAGCGGTTAGGGATCCTGTCTGTTCTGTATGGTAGCATACACCCTCATTCCATGCACCAGACAGCCATACATACACACACACACACACACACACACACACACACACACACACACACACACACACACACACACACACACACACACACTGTGGAGTCCACAAATGTCATTCACATACAGATAGCTGACATGTGTGTGTGATACACACACCACCCCTGCCTACATCATGCTTTCCACACTGCAGTATGTACAGATCTCTACAACAGTGCAACAGTGTACAGGGGTGTCTAACAATTGGGATGTATTCCCCACCATATGTGGCATATATGGTCACACAAGCAAACACACATGACAGTACTGTGAATGATACACCTGCTATATGATGATACGTCTGACAGACATGCAGCAGTATTGGCCGCATTATGTGTACCAACGCTACCTTCGGCAATTGTGCTGCTATATTCACACGGGAGGATGTAAGTGTTACAGGTGTCAAGTGAATTACAGTCAGTAACACCCTGACCACTGTGTAGGTTGTATGTCTTCACCGTCAAGTAACAGTAACATAGTGTACTGTTTGCACATGTAATGGTAGGATGGCTTATGACACACCTGTGAGCCGTCCTCGGCAAACATCCATCTGCAAAGGTGGATCACCACTTTATGTACACACATCCATCCATACCTGATGTACATCCTACCATACTGTCAGTATTTCACCATATACAGGTGTCAATGATGGGGCTGCATTGCAACTGCATTTTGTAGTTAGGCACAGATGAATTACATACATCAGCTACTGCACATGCATGGTAGCTGCATGCACACCACTACATGTACATGTGTGTTGGTCCTACATGCCTGTCATGTAGCCATGTTTGTATGCATTGCAAGTGGTGGACATGTGTGATGACATACATAACACATGGACTGTTGTATGATATGATGGTTGTCATGGGTAACTAGTACAGAGGGAATGTTACCTCGGTCAACATTGCTACCTCATGTACTGTTAGCATTCAACAGCCATGGACCTACCTTCCATGTGCATGCATGTGATTGCTGTAGCCACTTGTCTGCATGGAGGACAGCAAAAGCTATGCTATGCTATGTACATATGTGTTGTGTGTGTGGTTGGTCCATGTACATATCCACTGCGATTACATGTATGTCATCTCCAAACATGTGTGTTCTTTGGTGTACAGCGACAGTCATCTGTTACAGCTGTGTAAGACCCAGGGCCCCTGTTATGTGTAGAGCCGACCTGGTTATGAACAATGGTATCATTGCATTGCATAACACATGATGGAACCCTGTCAGTACATGTGTAGTCGGCACAGTTGCTGCAGACCTATGTACAGTCCATTGGTCATGAGTCACATGGCGTTGTGGTAATGTATGGATGTGTGTTGCTGGACCAAGGACATGGTGATGTCTGTGGGCTACATGGTAGAATGTGGCATTTACCTCTGTGACCTGCACCTGAGACATCTGTGATGGCTCTTGAGTGTGTACTGGTCAGTACATGTGAGTGGCCTTCATGTACGTGGGGACAGTAACACCATACTGTGCCCTTCTGTGTTTAGAATCCGTGTGCATGCAAGACAGCCCTTCGCTACTACTAAGTGTGTGAGCATGCCCAGTATGCTGTTGTGTAGATGGACACACAGTACATTCCAAACTGTGCCCTTCCGTGTTTAGAATCCGTGTGCATGCAAGACAGCCCTTCGCTACTACTAAGTGTGTGAGCATGCCCAGTATGCCATTGTGTAGATGGACACACAGTACATTCCAAACTGTGCCCTTCCGTGTTTAGAATCCGTGTGCATGCAAGACAGCCCTTCACTTCTACTAAGTGCATGAGCATGCTCAGTACGCCGTTGTGTAGATGGACACACAGTACATTCCAAATGGACGTGTGATACTAAGTGTGTGAGCATGCCCAGTGTCACCTTGTGTCGGTGATGTGCCTCTGTGTATGGGCATGGCCATTAACATCCTGTATAGCGATGGTGGTCATCCAGGCAACAGATGTCCATACCCCACATCAGGATGGATTCCTACATTGAACACACTGGTTGAGTGTCTTGAAGGGTGTACTGTATGTGGCACGTCTCGTATTTATGCAGTGTTGTAATAGTGCTCCATAGATAGGCAGTTGTCCTGCTCAAACCACTGCCGTGTGTTTGTCTACGTCTACCTTGGGACAGTAATATGCTTTTAGACTGCTCACTCTCTATACATTCCCTATCAGCGTCTTTGCCTTTGCGGATGATGTCATCCACCTAGAAGTATGCCTCTGGGAGTACGGTGCTCCAGTAATCTCGGTAGCACATTCTGTAACTGTGTAATGCTGTAGTGTGATAAGGTAGTTAGGTGTATGTTCAACTCCCAGCCCTGCCAAGTGTGTGTGTGTGTTTCCAGCTGCCTGGGGACAGAGTAATGCTTTTAGATGGCTCACTCCCCATACATTCCCTATCGGCGTCTTTGCCTTTGCGGATGATGTCATCCACCTAGACGTATGCCTCTGGGAGTGCTGTGTTCCAGTAATCTCGGTAGCGCATTCTGTAAATACATAATGCTGTAGTGTGATAAGGTAGTTAGGTGTATGTTCAACTCCCAACCCTGCCAAGTGTGTGTGTGTGTGTGTGTGTGTGTGTGTTTCCAGCTGCCTGGGGACAGAGTAATGCTTTTAGAAGGCTCACTCTCCATACATTTCCTATTGGCGTCTTAGCCTTTGCGGATGATGTCATCCACCTAGAAGTATGCCTCTGGGAGTGCTGTGTTTCAGTAATCTTGGTAGCGTGTTCTGTAACTGCATAATGCTGTAGTGTGATAAGGTAGTTAGGTGTATGTTCGACTCCCAACCCTGTCAAGTGTGTGTGTTTCCAGTTGCCTTGGGACAGAGTAATGCTTTTTAGATGGCTCACTCCCCATACATTCCATATCGGCATCTTTGCCTTTGCGGATGATGTCATCCACCTAGATGTATGCCTGTGGGAGTGCGGTGATGCCGGAACTCGGTAGTGCGTTCTGTTAATGCATAATGCTGTAGTGTGGTAGACTAGACAGGTAGGTGCTCGATTCCAAGGTATGGCAGGTGTGTGTGTTTGGCAGTTATACCGTATGTGTTGGTATCTGTGGGTAGCTAGCTGCGGGATGTGTTCAGTGTGTTTTGTTACTGACCTATATAGTGTCCACAGCCTGCATATTCTGCCAAGACACTGGGTTGTCAACACATACATTTGCCAATAGGTCTGGTGAGTAACTGTCAGCAGCCCTACTCATCCTTGATACGGTCTGACCCGTGTGATGCAACATAATACACGTGTCTTGATAGTAACAACACTAAATGATTCAGGTGGCACATGTAGTTTTCTTTTCATTCCTGCCTAATGCATTGCTGTCATGTGGTCTGCTGTTGTAATATAAATGCCATATCTACATATGTGTGTACATGTATATGTGCGTATGTATGTATACATATATATATATATATATATATATATATATATATATATATATATATATATATATATATATCCATGTATATATGTATACAAATAATATATATGATATATGTAGATGTAGAGGTGGACATAGATGTGAACATATATGTCTGGGGACATCAGCACTATTGAATGTTTGTGCTGGATGATCTGTACGTGATAACCTGGGATCTATGTATATCTGCCATGGTGTGGTGGCAATGCACATCATCTGTAGTTTGCAGGGCCACGGGTTGTAGTCGTGTAGACACTGGTTATTTTGTGGCTGGGAAGACCATGGGACATCGAATATGGTGATAGTAAGGCACCTGTTGCCAGTTGTGTACTGATCTGAGTGACACTGAGCAGTGGTTATTAATTTGGAGGTTCGGTATGGGTCATATAACTATTCATTAGAAGACTATACTATGCAGATGAGGTTGACTATAGTGTATCCCATTTATCACCGGGGTGTGATGCTGGTCCCTGGAGTGTATGTGTGTAGTCAGCCGGGTGCAGGTCTTGAATATAGTTGACAGCATGGGAGGGGGGTCAGGCATACTGTAAGTACATTGCAGAACTGTGCCTCAGGAGTGCTCCTGCCTTAGCACACCTAAGCTAGGGGTGTGTCTATACCTGCCTGGTGACATTGACAGCAGTGGTGGGGTAGTCAGGGTGTACAGGCTGCACAAACAGGTGTTGATCAGCACAATCAGCAGATGACATGGCCAGCCCGCACCTGAACAGTACGGTAATGCGAGCAAGCAGCATACACACAGGTTTCGTCCACACTCTACACCACCGGTGTATACCTTCGGAGACATTTCATGACACAGTCCAACCAAATGAGTCGGGCTGCAGCAGGCAACATATACCAACATGTGCAGGAGGCTGGGGCAGTGAGGATGTGTATGCTCCCGAACAACCCTTACTGGGGTGACATAAGACTTTTATAGACCCAGGGTGACTTACCAGGGGCTACATGGGCTGGGGATGGTGGAACACAATGGGGTGGACAGAGACCTCCTACAGCAGCTTGTTGACCTGTGCCTACCACACCTGACACATCAAACAGGCTGAGGGAAACACATCACAGTGGATACCACGATATGTGTTGGCCTAGGTGTACTAGCCACAGGTACCTCACACAGCACAACTGGGGATATCATGGGTATCTCACAGGCATCTGCATCCAGAGTATTGCACCAGTTCACAGACGTCATGTCAACACATGCTAGTGAGCACGTACATGTCCTCAACACACGTGATTAGTAGACCAGCAATATGCATCTGTTCAACCACATGGATGACTACCCTGGGGTACTGGGTGCTATAGCCTGCACACACATACACATCGTAGCACCACCCAGTGAGCAGGGTAGGGCCTACAGTCACTGCAGGGGCATACCCTCCAACAGCTAGACCATATGCGATGGCCAGGGCATGAGATTGAATGTGTGTGCTGTCTGCCCTGGTAGCTATGATGAGTCCGATATATGGCTTCTGACACAGCTGTAGCACATCAATGCCAATATGGACATCCCTACAGTCTCCTAGTGGGGGATGCTGGGTAAACACTGGTGTTGTGGCTGATGACACCCATCAGCAATGCACACACACCTGAACACTCACACCATACTGAGGCGGATGCACAGGCAAGACATATACTTGTGCATGTGTTTGGGATGCTCAGTTCACAGTTCTGGTATCCGGACACATCCGTTGGAACTCTGCAGTATTCACAAGCTACATGCATACAAGTTGTTATGGTATTTGCTATGCTACACAATCTTATCCTGCAGTAACAGTTGCAGCAGGAACAGCATGGGGCAGGGCCACACAGCCCAACACCACTGCCAAGGCCTGTGCAGGCACAGTGTGACTTAGTGAAGGAACTACCTGAGCAGGGCACAGTCAGCGAAAGCCCGTGCACAGTATGACCTTCCCTTGGCAAAAAAGGCAACACAAGGCATATGCACTGACACAGTAGGTACCCATGGATTTCCCCTCTCTGACTCGCACACAGTAAAATGGATGCCAAACATGACACTACCTGTGCTCAGCCATGTATAGGAGGTGCACTGTGTGCATCCGACATAGGCAGCCCTCCAGCACCGTCCTCAAGTCCGGAACACACCCAGGGTATGTCTATTGACCTAACAAGTGGCAGTTGTATTAGAATGTGTATTTACCCATTGCTATGGTATGTATGTGAGCATACAAGTGACTGCGGTGGCCAAATGTTAGGGCAGCAGACAGTACACATCCATAGTGGCACCATGACCTCTATAGCACATACAGGGGTCACAATGGTAGCCTGTAGTACACAGGGTGCCCTAACCCACTGCAGATTATGGGCTGACCATCATGTGTGTCCGTACAGCCCACACACGTTCCATGCAGCTGGACAGATGTGGACCAATACAGACAAATGATATATGATGGCCTGTGGATATGCCCAATGAATGACCCCAACCCCCTAAGACACATACAGACTACAGCAGGCCAGGCAGTTTGATGTAGGTTGTGTAAGCTAGGACGTCCAACACCACTGTGCTGGTATTTAAAGCTGGGAATTGACATACAGTGGTATCCCTCCAACCAGCAATTTAGGTAGGTCCACACACTGACATGGAGTACCCAGCATACCAGTACAGTAGCAGCAGATGTGTACAACTGTTGGCTGTGCCCCCCGTCAAACCTACACATGTGAGAGTCATGTCCACAACCCATGGTGCTGTGTAGGACTGTGGTTGTGGTTGGATGTCCCCCCACGCTATACAGACATGTAGCAACTGTCAATGCCACATGACCATTAGCTACCCTGCAGACACAGTATGACACCTGTCTGTGTAGAACGGAGGGGTCAGCAACACAGTACTAACTATCTGGACATGTGACACATGCGATACAGTTGACCATACTTGGCATGCTCACACACATACCATTATGTGTGTGAGCATGCCATACTTGGCATGCTCACACACATAATGGTATGACGGTAATGTCGGTCGACAACATGCGTAACAGTCATACTGGGCATGCTCACACACTGAAACACAGGACGGCCAGGCATGCATACACCAGTGGACCGGACATATCTGTCAGTACATTGCTCTACTGTTGGATGACTGCGCTGTATGGTGTGTGTGTGGTCTATTGTCTGTACATATGCCATGGTCTATTGTTAATTCACATGAGCTATGTGCGCAGGGTACTGCTACCAAGACGTGTATAGGGCAGTTCTTTGTTTGTGGACAGACCGACGCCTTTAGATACAGACTGGGTAAGGCACATTCCAGCAGGTGGGAGCAGTTGTGCATGGGTTTGCACAGTGTTAAGCACTGCTGACCTCTGGTCACAGCACTTTATACACATTTAGACTCCAAATTTCTTTGACAGTGCACTACTGGCATACTTGTAGACAAACACGCTTACAGCCGCTCGCTCACCGACATTTCCGCTTACATTTGTCACTCATGCTTGGTGTGTGTGATCCCTTGTGATACGTATTACATCAGACTACATGACTACAGTATCGGGTATGTGTAACCATTTTGCGAAGGCAGGCGTTCGACTGTACGGACTCGACGGCCTGTTCAGTGACGCAGTCATATTATATGCGTGTTCCTCATATGATCTGCTCCCATCTGCCTGATACATGGGAACCAATACTCTGGAATGCTGACATGTGACTTGAGTTTGTTAATGCAGCTGTCCGCCGAGTCATGCTACTGCATACCTACTGCACATTGTCCACCTTTCAGATTGCATGACGGGAGTCTGTAGGAGTGACACCTTTCCCACTTTGCATGGGACAGTCCATCATTAGGCATATCTCATGTGACAATACCAGACCTCTCCACCAATCGGGGACACATTTCTACAGAATTAGGGACAGGTCAAGAAAAAATCAGGGACATTTTTACAAAAGTAGTGCTATTAACTTGAAACATTGACAGAATCAGAGCATATGACTTAATACACATATTCTGAAGTAACAGTAGTTTATAACTCTTACTTATTGTCATTAGTCATTAAGTGTAATTCACCACCTTTCCTTCAACAGTCACTAATTTTAGGAGGGATTAGGAGGGGCAGAGTTAAACTTTCAGTCAAACTCAGGGATGTACCTGAAATTCAGGGACAGTTGAGTGGTATGGACAATGTCCTAGCCATTGCAACTGTCCTGATTAGGGGACATTCTCATGTTGTATGTGCCTGTACTGGTTGCATGTTACAGGTCTTGTATACCTGACACGTCGATATGTCATATGTAGTAGCATAAGCAACTTTACTGCTGCTAGACTATGCTTTGATTTG